>NC_070629.1:30613727-30658727 GCF_947347685.1 Pleuronectes platessa
TGTGTGTGTGTGTGTGTGTGTGTGTGTGTGTGTGTGTGTGTGTGTGTCCGATGACAGGATGCACAGTGTTTACATATGAAGCCATCTCCCCTTTATCTCTCATCCTATTGGCTGAGAGCTCTGCAGAGGAAGTGGTCACTGATGGCGGCAGATTAGCATCTAATCTACATGATGGATGGACAGAGCACAAACACACACACACACACACAAACACACACACACATTTTTCACATATTTAAACATATCATCTTGTAAAGTGTATGACTCACTTCCTGTTTCCTCACCCTGAAGTTGATGCATTTAGTTTGAGGAGTGAAATTAGATCTGCAACGTTTTTTACTTTTATTCTTTATTCATAAAATACAACTTAAAAAACCTGCTTATGTGTCTTAACAAGCATCTAAATGAGACCACAGACTTAAACATGGCTGACATGACGGCTTCCAAATGTGAAGCCAAACCATCTCGATCGCCCTCTAGTGGCTGGCTACAGTCAGAAACCCTGTCTCCTCCATGTTAGCAGATGGGACTTGAACCAAACTTTAAAAAACAATCTCTTTTCATCTCATCTCATCTCATTTTCGTCCGCTTGTCCGGGGTCGGGTCGCGGGGGGAGCAGCTCAAGCAGGGGGCCCCAGACTTCCCTTTCCCGGGCCACATTGACCAGCTCTGACGGGGGGATCCCGAGGCGTTCCCAGGCCAGTGTTGAGATATAATCTCTCCACCTAGTCCTGGGTCTTCCCCGAGGTCTCCTCCCCACTGGACGTGCCTGAAACACCTCCCAAGGGAGGCGCCCAGTGGGCATCCTTACCAGATGCCCGAACCACCTCAGCTGACTCCTTTCTAAGTAAAGGAGCAGCGGCTCTAATCCGAGTCCCTCACGGATGACTGAGCTTCTCACCCTATCCCTAAGGGAGACGCCAGCCACCCTTCTGAGAAAACTCATCTCGGCCGCTTGTACCCGCGATCTCGTCCTTTCGGTCATCACCCAGCCCTCATGACCATAGGTGAGGATAGGAACGAAGATCGACCGGTAGATCGAGAGCTTTGCCTTGCGGCTCAGCTCTCTTTTCGTTACAACGGTGCGGTAAAGCGAACGCAATACCGCCCCCGCTGCTCCGATTCTCCGGCCAATCTCAGGCTCCATAGTACCCTCACTCGCGAACAAGACCCCGAGGTACTTGAACTCCTTCACTTGGGCTAATCTCTTTTATTTGCTGTTATTTCAGATTCAGAGCCCCACAGTGCCCCCCCACCCGCCAGGAGGTCTAGGAAGTGATGATGATGATGAAGATACTTACGAAGAAGCAGAACCCTACGTACCTGCTGAAACGACCACGTCGAACACCGGTATCAGACACACACACACAGACACACACACACACAGACACACATAGACACACACACACACACAGACACACACACACACAGACAAACACACACACACACACACACCCAAGCTGGGTTTCCATTGAACAAGTTGTTAAAGAGAGAAAAGAAAATCTTTAAAAAAAATAATAAACTGGGCTTCACACGTTCACCAGAAGGTGATGCTATTATCTATGTTCCAACCTGGAAGAAGAAGAAGAAATGTGAGAAAAGGAACGTTGAGTTCAGGACTTTTTCATGTTTTAAAGGAAAATCCAGAAAGATCGTGGAGAGAGTTTTCTTCCTCTTCCTCATCTTCCTAATCTTCCTCTTCTTCCTCTTCTTCCTCTTCTTACTCATCTTCCTAATCTTCCTCTTCTTCCTCTTCTTCCTCTTCTTCCTCATCTTCTTCTTTATGTGTGGAAGAAACAGCTGTTCAGTCACGTGAGGTAAATCTTCTCTACGTCACAAGTTATTCAGAAGAATAGACTTTGTCATTTTGTTTCCAGTCAAACTCTCTGATGTGAAACTTTTAAGATTAAACACGTCGATGGAAACACAGCGACAGGAACATGTGTAGCAACACGTCAACGTTAAAGTATTAACACTAACCTTCATCTTCAGAGAAGGCGGATTCAGACAGCAGTCACTATGAGTCCTACGGTGATGAAGATGATGAGGAGGATGAGGGGGAGGAGCTAGTGAAGGACAGAGCTCATTACATCCAATGGAGCGCCTCTCAGCCCTGCCTAAGGCCCGCCCCTGAGTCCCGCCTCTGTGGCTACCTGTGGAGGAGGAAGTGGCTCGGACAGTGGACCAAACACCTGTTCATCATCCGGAACAGCGAGCTGCTGGTGAGCGCCCCCTGCTGCCTCAAGTGTTCACTCCTTCTGCCTCATTGATTCATGTTGTTTTCATGTGGAGTCAAACTTAACCATCTCCAACCGTGTAGTCAGAATCCCACTGGATATTACCCATGATCCTCTGCTTCCTGGACCTGAAGAGCTGCAGCTGTCACAAATATTAATTTTCAAAGATTCCTGCTGAATACTGGAGATAAACTCTGGTTTTAAATAACTTCTGAGTGTTTGTAACTGATCTGAGTTCAGCTTCACTCTTCAGCTGCAGCTGGTTGTGTCTGTGACTCTCAGTCAGTTGTTCTCTCAGGAGATGGAACCCACTCAGCAGAGTCACAGAGAACAGACGCTCAGGGAGAGAAGAGGAAACTTCCTCCTCTTCCCACTGAACATCAGACTCACTCTCATCAAGCTGCTGTTTCAGGTGGAAAAGTAATTTTAATGTTGATTTAAAGTCAAAGCTGGGGCAGAATTTTGAGCTGCAGTTCCTTTACCATCCACTAGATGCTGCTGTGATACAACTGTGACGAGGCCTCGCTACAATAGACTGTAAATCAATATGGACGACATGACGGCTTCCAAAAGTGAAGCCAACGCCTCTTGATCTCCCCCTGGTGGCTGGTTGCAGTATAGGTCATAAACTCCTCCTCCTTCTCCTCCATGTTAGCAGATGGGACATGGACCAAACTAACAAATCAAATCAGACGTTAAATAAATGTTGGTCAAAGATGGTCATCATCATTTCTATAGGAAGAGTGTTGTCGTCTTTATTTAAGTTCTTTGATCATACAAATCAAAGTCAGCAGATCACATGACTCCACTGCCAATGAAGCTCTGCCTCACTTCCTGTGTTGATGTCTTTCTGTGTGTCAGTGTTATAAATGTGCTCGGGACCTTCTGCCTCACCTGGAGCTGAACCTGCTCGGCTGTCAGCTCGTCTACAAGTCCAAGAGCAACAGGAAGATCCAGCACCAGCTCAAACTGGTTTTGCTGGGCTCCGACTCCCTGGTGCTGGGATACAACAGCTTCGAGCAGGCCGACGAGTGGAAGAGGGTCAGCAGCACAACACACATCCCACACACACACTCACAGAGAAACACATTTAGCACTTCAAATAGTTTGTTAAAGATGAGAACAGTCGTCCTAACCTTTGACCTCTGACATAAAGTCAGCGTGATGTCTCCCATGTTTCAGATATAGAAAGTTCTCACATGATTCTAAAGAGAAATCATCAACGTTTCACCTTCGAATAAACTGTTTTCAGACATGAACTCTGGAAAATTGTTCCTGGACATTTTCTGTCGTATCATCATTAAGTTAAGTTAAAGGTTCAGATTGAAGGACTAAGTGGCATTTTCAGGGTCCAGCGGGCTGGAGGATCTTACAGATATTTAGTGACCTCTAGTGGTGAAGTTACATATTATAACCAACAAGACACGAGGACAGGAGGACAGGAGGACAGGAGGACAGGAGGACACGAGGACAGGAGGACAGGAGGACACGAGGACAGGAGGACAGGAGGACACGAGGACAGGAGGACAGGAGGACAGGAGGACGCGAGGACAGGAGGACAGGAGGACACGAGGACAGGAGGACAGGAGGACACGAGGACTCTCAAGATGCTTTTACACATGAAAGCTGTGAAATGTTGTCTGGGCATTTCCTGTAGTTAGTGTTTCTCCTGTGAAGCAGCATCACAGGCGTCGGCCCTCATCACCAGAAGATCTGGAATCTCCTCGTGTTTCTAGTGGACGTCTTCGTCTTCTACGTGTCCGGCTCCTCTTCTTCATCCTGAGATCTTCGTGTTCTTCCAGTTTCACGTCCGTCACGAGTTAGAATCCTCATCCACACGTCCACTCGCTCTCTGGGAAGCTTCCACACATTGTCGTGGGAGTTTGACAGGAAACGTTCTGGAAACATGTGCAGTTCAGTGCAGGTTCATGAAAACAGCTTCAGGGAAAAGGACAAACCCAACATTTAGTGAATCGTCTTTGTCTTTCCTCTCCCACGACCCTTCAGATTTATCTGTCTTCCATTTTGTGCTCCTGTGTTGGGACTAAACTAGCTCTTCACAAAGTAGTGAAAACTAGTTTTGGGATCGCTGTGAGTTCTTTATCTTCCACTTCTAGTTTTATTTCGATAGTCACACATGAGTATTGTAGCTCAGGTGCAAATACTGTGTGAATATTTATTGACTGTGTGTGTGCAGGTGATAGAGGAGGTGAGTGTTGGAGGTGAAGAGGAGATACGTCGATCATCATCTCCAATCAGATCAGAGCAGCTGCTGTCCTGCAGGGTGAGACACACACACACACAGACACACAGACAAACACACACAGACACACACAGACACACACACGCACACACAGACACACAGACACACACACACACACACACCAGATGAATCAATATCGGTGAAAAACAGAATAACGTTTATCATGAGCAGCTTCATAGCTCTGTGTTGTGACCTCCTGTGATGAAGACGAGTCCCCCCCCCCCCCCCCCCCCCCTCGCTGTGTGTGTCTCCTCAGTCCAGTTCAGTCCAGAGCGACTCTGAGGAGGAGAAACCTTCTGCTCGCTGCAGCCTCCACAAACACAAAGGTACTGAAAGTGTCAGAGACCCTGTCGACCAATCAGCTGTTAGCTGCTCGGTGAGAAGAGGCCGGGACCCAGCGTTGATCCCTGTGATGTTTGTGATTGACAGGCAACCTGAATGTGCTGATGAACTGTCAATGGCAGAGTTTACTGTGTCGGGTGGAGGACGGCGTCCTTAACATGTTTGGAGAGGAGGAGGAGGAGGAGGAGGAGGAAGAGGAGGAGGAGGAGGGAGGGGAGAGGAAGAGCGAGCGATCCCCTCAGTACACTGTCCAGCTCCGAGGCTGCGAGGTCCGAGCCGGGCCCGACACCGACCACTCATTCAGGATCACCCTGAGCCTGCTCGGGGACCCGGTGGCGGTGCTGGAGGTGAGTGTTTGCTCACAGGATCTTATTTAATTTATTATTAATTCATCTCTTTGTGTATTCATGTGCAGGGACAGTGCACATGAATACACAAAGAGATGTTATGGCCATTTTAGGTAAAAGAATTGTTGTCAAACTAAATCCTTTATGATATTAAAGTTGTACATTTATGAGAAGAATAGCTCCAATATTCTCTGAAATTAAACATTTTTAACTTATTTAAAAAAAATTATCTGGAAAAAAAACATCTCGGACAAGTATTAAGTTTTTACAACATAATTCAAACAAGTTCACTTCCCAGAATGTTTGGTTAATTTTTTAATCTGGGCTCAAAGCATTTTCTTACCGCAAAGTATAATTTGATAGTTGGTGGAGTGCGGGTTAGGGTTAGCATTAGGGTTAGGGTTAGGGTTAGCATTAGGGTTAGCGTTAGGGTTAGCGTTAGGGTTAGCATTAGGGTTAGCATTAGGGTTAGCGTTAGCATTAGGGTTAGGATTAGCATTAGGGTTAGGATTAGGGTTATCGTTAGCATTAGGGTTAGGGTTAGCATTAGGGTTAGCGTTAGCATTAGGATTAGGGTTAGCATTAGGGTTAGCGTTAGCATTAGGGTTAGCGTTAGCATTAGGGTTAGGATTAGCATTAGGGTTAGCGTTAGCATTAGGGTTAGCATTAGGGTTAGGATTAGCATTAGGGTTAGGATTAGCATTAGGGTTAGTGTGTGAGCTACTGCGTCTGTTGTGTGATGACGTTGATCGAACCTTTCAAATTAAATGTTCCTCGACAACAACAAGAGTTTTCTTTCGAGCCTTTTTCTGAGAACAATAAGTTTCATGTGGATCAACTCTGGATCCCCCACAGTTTACTCTCTTCACCACTAGGGGGCATATTTAGCCAGCGTGACACTTAATTAGAAACTTCATAGCTTTAAATATATTTACCTAAAAGTAGCATTTCTAATCATAAAAAGCATAATATGACCTTGAAAAGAATCAGGACAAAACCTAAACACTAGTTTTGGATTAATTTACATAAAAGAGCTATTAGAAAAAACTTTATTATGATGTAATACAGCTGAAGTCATGATTCTTCAGATTGTTTCATAAAAATGAAATAAAACATTGTTACAAATAAAAACGACAAATAAGACAAAATAAATGATTTGTTCAAAAGGAAACATTCAGACAGGAAAACATATAAACAAAAACATGTGATGTCAATAATCTCAGATAAACGATGCACGTCTGTCAAACTGAGCGTCAACATGTGAACATATCCTCAATAACAAAACAATCATTTCAGTATTTACAGTAGTGACAACCAATAACCCATTTTCTTTATAATCAGTTATCGATTATTAATCTGTTAATTAAGTTTCCTCCCTCCTTCAGGTCAGAAGTTTGGAGGAAAAGGAAAGATGGCTGAAGCTGCTGCAGGACGGAGCTGTCAGTCACCAAGACACCACCGCACAGGGACACACAGGTGGAGCTCTCAGGTAAAGGTCACGACCTCCATCATTCTTCTTCTTCTTCTTCTTCTTCTTCTTCTTCTTCTTCTTCTTCTTCTTCTTCTTCTTCTTCTTCTTCTTCTCCTCTCCTCAGTGGGCTGCAGACTCAGAGGTTTCCCACCTCCAACACCTACATGGACGACCCCTTCCACCTGAGTGGACCAGGCCGGGACCAGCCCATCTACTCCAACACCTCCATCCTGGAGCACATGGTAAAAACACAAATGTAACTTCACTGCAAAACATATGAAACATGTGTTTTCATATTCATACTGTGACATAGCAGAGGTGGGAAGTAACAAAGTACAGATCATTTGTTTTTCATGTTCACAAATCGTTTCTAGATTTAATTCCTCTTCTAGTAAATAGTTATTTTATTTTATTTAAAGAAGAGTAGTTCAAGTGAAATAGTCTTTACACTATATTTATGTGACAAGAGTTATCTTTGCACCTCTGGAAGAAAACCTTTTGATTTTTATAGTGTGAGTACATTTCAGGACCTGTACTTTTATACTTTTACTTGAGTAAAGATATTGAATCAGGACTTGCACTTTTACTTGTGTAAGTAGTGATGTATCTGTACTTATACTTGAGTAAAGAGTTTGTGTACTTTTACCTCCTCTGATGACATTTTAGTAACAGTGTTTATCTTCAGCTCCACAGCTCAGAGTCGTCCAAAGACTCCGTGACCTCCAGCAACACGGTTATCACCAGTGAGTCGGTTTATATACAGATGATCAGTGAGTGTATATACAGAGGATCTGAAGATATGTAAACTGTGTTATTATGTGGTTCAGACAGGAGGGGGGGGGAGGTGGAGCGCAGCGTTCAGAAGTTGGAGTTGACCGGGAGGAGGCCGGTGCAGCTGAGGTCCGGTTCAGAGATCAACCTGTCGTCTGCTGGGAAGCAAAACAAGCGCACCTCTTTCCGACAGTCGCTGGCTGTGTGTAGTGAACGTGCTCAGGTGAACACACACATCAACCTGTCGCACAATACACACAAACAAACATTGATTTGTTATTTGTGTTGCACAGAGCTGCCTCTTCTGCTGTTTGTTCACTCTCAATATAAAACCAGGTTAATGTATAAAACCACATCAATCTAATGTCTCTGCTGGTCTCTGCTGGTCTCTGCTGGTCTCTGCCGGTCTCTGCCGGTCTCTGTCGGTCTCTGTCGGTCTCTGCTGGTCTCTGCTGGTCTCTACTGATCTCTACTGGTCTCTCCTGGTCTCTGCTGGTCTCTGCTGGTCTCTCCTGGTCCCCGCTGGTCTCTGCTGGTCTCTGCCGGTCTCTGCTGGTCTCTACTGATCTCTACTGGTCTCTCCTGGTCTCTGCTGGTCTCTGCTGGTCTCTGCTGGTCTCTGCTGGTCTCTCCTGGTCCCCGCTGGTCTCTGCTGGTCTCTGCCGGTCTCTGCCGGTCTCTGTCTGTCTCTGCTGGTCTCTGCTGGTCTCTACTGGTCTCTCCTGGTCTCTCCTGATGTCTGCTGGTCTCTGCGGGTGTCTCCTGGTCTCTGCTGGTCTCTCCTGGTGTCTGCTGGTCTCTGCTGGTGTCTCCTGGTCTCTACTGGTCTCTTCTGGTCTCTGCTGGTCTCTGCGGGTGTCTACTGGTCTCTCCTGGTCTCTCCTGATGTCTGCTGGTCTCTGCTGGTGTCTCCTGGTGTCTCCTGGTCTCTCCTGGTCTCTCCTGGTCTTTGCTTGTCTCTGCTTGTCTCTCCTGGTCTCTCCTGGTCTCAGGTGGGTTTCCTGAACCCTCTGTTGCGACGGACGGCCTCAGCTAAAACCTCTCTGAGACGAGCTCCGTCAGCGTTGTTCATGGAACATGTGAAGGTTTTCCAGAGGA
Organism: Pleuronectes platessa; assembly: GCF_947347685.1. Classification (NCBI taxonomy): domain Eukaryota; kingdom Metazoa; phylum Chordata; class Actinopteri; order Pleuronectiformes; family Pleuronectidae; genus Pleuronectes; species Pleuronectes platessa. The sequence goes on from NC_070629.1 coordinate 30,622,257, forward strand.
AGAAGGTGAGCTCCACATGACGAGAACATACCACACCAACCCCATGTCAGGAACACGTGAAGAGCATGTCAGGAACACGTGAGGAACATGTTAGGAACATGTCAGGAATATGTCACAAACACGTCACAAACACGTCAGGAACATGTGAGGAACACGTCAGGAACACGTCAGGAACATGTGAGGAACATGTCAGGAACACGTGAGGAACATGTCAGGAACATGTGAGGAACACGCCAGGAACACATCAGGAACATGTGAGGAACATGTGAGGAACACGTCAGGAACTAGTCAGGAACATGTGAGGAACATGTCAGGAACATGTGAGGAACACGTCAGGAACATGTGAGGAACATGTCAGGAACATGTGAGGAACACGTCAGGAACACGTCAGGAACACGTCAGGAACACGTCAGGAACATGTCAGGAAAATCTGAATATAGAAACAATAGTTGAATCTTCTCTTTATCTATGATCCAGTTTAATCTGTTTGTTTTTGCAGGAGTGGGAAACTAAAGCTGCAGTTTGACTCTTCATCACATCGTCACCTGAAGAGTCGTCTTATAACTTCACGCCTACGTCTCGTAACATATATACATTCAGTGAGCACTTTATTAGGAACACCTGTGCACCTGCTTCGTCCATCACTTATCCAATCAGCCAATCATGTGGCAGCTTTATCCACGATCGATCATAATCCAGCACATGTGAACACGTCTGTGTGCGGAGGCAAATCAGTTTCTTCTTCTTCTTCTTCTTCTTCTTCTTCTTCTTCTTCTTCTTTGGTCGGTTTACTGCCATCGACTGCTGGACTTCAATCAATCCTATTTTATTTGTATAGCCCATATTCACAAATCACAATTTGTCTCATCAGGTTTAAGAAGGAGAGACATCCTCTGTTCTTAACCCTCAACAAGAATCTTTCCTTTTTTTATCAATTTGTATTTGTGTGACTTTAGTTTTTAAGGTTGTTTTGTCTCATTGTTTTGTGTCTTTGTCTCTTTGTGGTTTGTTTTGTCTCTTTGTGGTTGTTTGTGTCTTTGTCGCTTTGTGGTTTGTTTGTTCTCTTTGTGGTTTGTTTAGTCTCTTTGTGGTTGTTTGTGTCTTTGTCTCTTTGTGGTTTGTTTGTGTCTTTGTGGTTTGTTTTGTCTCTTTGTGGTTTGTTTAGTCTCTTTGTGATTTGTTTTGTCTCTTTGTGGTTTGTTTAGTCTCTTTGTGGTTGTTTGTGTCTTTGTCTCTTTGTGGTTTGTTTGTGTCTTTGTGGTTTGTTTAGTCTCTTTGTGGTTTGTTTTGTCTCTTTGTGGTTTGTTTAGTCTCTTTGTGGTTGTTTGTGTCTTTGTCTCTTTGTGGTTTGTTTGTTCTCTTTGTGGTTTGTTTTGTCTCTTTGTGGTTTGTTTGTGTCTTTGTGGTTTGTTTTGTCTCTTTGTGGTTGTTTTGTCTCTTTGTGGTTTGTTTGTGTCTTTGTGGTTTGTTTTGTCTCTTTGTGGTTGTTTTTTGTCTTTGTGGTTGTTTTGTGTCTTTCTTCCTTTGAGGCTCGTACATTAATCACTCATCAGACGCAGCAGTACCTGAACAACGTGCTGCTGTGGGTTCGGTTACTTTTCTATGTTGTGTGTTTGCTTGTGTGCGTTGGATGTGACACAGCTTCACTGACTGATGTAAACTTCAGGATTTGTTTGATTTTTTATTGATGTTTGATTTGATTGTGTTGTAACTTAAACAGTTGTGTGTCATTGTTATTATATTCTGTACATATATAATGAATCTGTTTCAATGTTTTATTCAAGTCACTCATTTGTATGATTTTTATATTTAGTGAATTTTGTGATCTCAGGAGAATGTGTGTTTGTTGGCGTTGGACTAAACACTGATGTGTAACATTAAACATATTTCATCACTTCAGCTTCTGATTGTAAGATTTTAATGTTGATGATATTTTTGTTGTGTTAATTCATATAAAATAATTATAATAGACAATGTGACATTTCAGTGGGCATCATTATTGATTACTCTTTATTTGAACTCACCTTATTTAGTATTTGTTAGCATCAGACAAACATGTAATAACTGTAAAGTAGCTATAAGCAGATGTTTAAACACATACAGTACAAATATAAACACTGTTTGAACATTCTGTTAGAAACCGTTTGATCACATGTTCATTCACTGAATGATCATATCACATGTGAAAGGAGTGATCCGACGTTTTGGACAAAGTTATTAAAACTGAGGAATTGGACATAACTTCATTGATGGTGGTAGTTTGCCATATCCTCCGCTGGGTGGCGGTAGGATCCTGGAACTGTGGCGGAGCGACCTGTTCTCCTGCCGCTGAGGAAGAGTCGCGGAAGAGGGGAAAGGTTTCCTGACTGTGAAGCAGCTAACTACCAGAAGCGTCTGTTCAGCAGCGGGTTCAGCAGCGGGTTCAGCAGGTCACAGGTCAGAGAGACCCCGGGACCGAAGGTACCACCGCACCGATCCGATCACACGCGCTCCCATCGCGTCGTTGTTTCACGGTTGTTGTTGTGAGGTTGATTAATGTGGCCTCCTGCTGTTAGCTGCTAGCTGCTAGCTGTTAGCAAGGCGTAGACAGGACTGCAGCCTGTAGCCGGCTAGCACCAGGGCTAAGCTAGCAGGAGGAGTTCAGATGTTTTCAAAGAGAGGGGGGGGGGGGGGGGCTGATGGGGGCTAGTACCGGAGGGCGACCTGTCTCCTCGTATCACGCACGACTGTCACCGCGTCACGCTACGTGTTAACACCGAGCTCTGCGTGTAGCCGTTAGCTCGGTGCTAGCTTAGCCCTGCTTCCTCCTTTTGTTTGTGTCCAGGTGATCGGTCTGAGATGAGAGACAGGGAAGTGAGACAGAAAGAGGACACAGTGAGACAACAGGGGGAGACAGAAAGAGGACACAGTGAGACACCAGGGGGAGACAGAAGGAGGACACAGTGAGACACCAGGGGGAGACAGAATGAGGACACAGTGAGACAACAGGGGGAGACAGAAGGAGGACACAGTGAGACAGAAGGAGGACACAGTGAGACAGAAGGAGGACACAGTGAGACAACAGGGGGAGACAGAAGGAGGACACAGTGAGACACCAGGGGGAGACAGAAGGAGGACACAGTGAGACAACAGGGGGAGACAGAAGGAGGACACAGTGAGACACCAGGGGGAGACAGAAGGAGGACACAGTGAGACACCAGGGGGAGACAGAAGGAGGACACAGTGAGACAACAGGGGGAGACAGAAGGAGGACACAGTGAGACACCAGGGGGAGACAGAAGGAGGACACAGTGAGACACCAGGGGGAGACAGAAGGAGGACACAGTGAGACACCAAGGGGAGACAGAAGGAGGACACAGTGAGACACCAGGGGGAGACAGAAGGAGGACACATTGAGACAACAGGGGGAGACAGAAGGAGGACACAGTGAGACAACGGGGGAGACAGAATGAGGACAGGGGGAGACAGAAGGAGGACACAGTGAGACACCAGGGGGAGACAGAAGGAGGAGACAGTGAGACAACAGGGGGAGACAGAAGGAGGACACAGTGAGACACCAAGGGGAGACAGAAGGAGGACACAGTGAGACACCAGGGGGAGACAGAAGGAGGACACAGTGAGACACCAGGGGGAGACATAAGAGGACACAGTGAGACACCAGGGGGAGACAGAAGGAGGACACATTGAGACAACAGGGGGAGACAGAAGGAGGACACAGTGAGACAACGGGGGAGACAGAATGAGGACAGGGGGAGACAGAAGGAGGACACAGTGAGACACCAGGGGGAGACAGAAGGAGGAGACAGTGAGACAACAGGGGGAGACAGAAGGAGGACACAGTGAGACACCAGGGGGAGACAGAAGGAGGACACAGTGAGACACCAGGGGGAGACAGAAGGAGGAGACAGTGAGACAACAGGGGGAGACAGAAGGAGGACACAGTGAGACACCAGGGGGAGACAGAAGGAGGACACAGTGAGACACCAGGGGGAGACAGAAGGAGGACACATTGAGACAACAGGGGGAGACAGAAGGAGGACACAGTGAGACAACGGGGGAGACAGAATGAGGACAGGGGGAGACAGAAGGAGGACACAGTGAGACACCAGGGGGAGACAGAAGGAGGAGACAGTGAGACAACAGGGGGAGACAGAAGGAGGACACAGTGAGACACCAGGGGGAGACAGAAGGAGGACACAGTGAGACAACAGGGGGAGACAGAATGAGGACACAGTGAGACACCAGGGGGAGACATAAGAGGACACAGTGAGACACCAGGGGGAGACAGAATGAGGACACATTGAGACACCAGGGGGAGACAGAAGGAGGACACAGTGAGACACCAGGGGGAGACAGAAGGAGGAGACAGTGAGACAACAGGGGGAGACAGAAGGAGGACACAGTGAGACACCAGGGGGAGACAGAAGGAGGACACAGTGAGACAACAGGGGGAGACAGAAGGAGGACACAGTGAGACACCAGGGGGAGACAGAATGAGGACACAGTGAGACACCAGGGGGAGACAGAATGAGGACACAGTGAGACACCAGGGGGAGACAGAAGGAGGACACAGTGAGACACCAGGGGGAGACAGAATGAGGACACAGTGAGACAACAGGGGGAGACAGAAGGAGGACACAGTGAGACACCAGGGGGAGACAGAAGGAGGACACAGTGAGACAACAGGGGGAGACAGAAGGAGGACACAGGGAGACAGAATGAGGACAGGGGGAGACAGAAGGAGGACACAGTGAGACACCAGGGGGAGACAGAATGAGGACACAGTGAGACACCAGGGGGAGACAGAAGGAGGACACATTGAGACAACAGGGGGAGACAGAAGGAGGACACAGTGAGACAACGGGGGAGACAGAATGAGGACAGGGGGAGACAGAAGGAGGACACAGTGAGACACCAGGGGGAGACAGAAGGAGGAGACAGTGAGACAACAGGGGGAGACAGAAGGAGGACACAGTGAGACACCAGGGGGAGACAGAAGGAGGACACAGTGAGACACCAGGGGGAGACAGAAGGAGGAGACAGTGAGACAACAGGGGGAGACAGAAGGAGGACACAGTGAGACACCAGGGGGAGACAGAAGGAGGACACAGTGAGACACCAGGGGGAGACAGAAGGAGGACACATTGAGACAACAGGGGGAGACAGAAGGAGGACACAGTGAGACAACGGGGGAGACAGAATGAGGACAGGGGGAGACAGAAGGAGGACACAGTGAGACACCAGGGGGAGACAGAAGGAGGAGACAGTGAGACAACAGGGGGAGACAGAAGGAGGACACAGTGAGACACCAGGGGGAGACAGAAGGAGGACACAGTGAGACAACAGGGGGAGACAGAATGAGGACACAGTGAGACACCAGGGGGAGACATAAGAGGACACAGTGAGACACCAGGGGGAGACAGAATGAGGACACATTGAGACACCAGGGGGAGACAGAAGGAGGACACAGTGAGACACCAGGGGGAGACAGAAGGAGGAGACAGTGAGACAACAGGGGGAGACAGAAGGAGGACACAGTGAGACACCAGGGGGAGACAGAAGGAGGACACAGTGAGACAACAGGGGGAGACAGAAGGAGGACACAGTGAGACACCAGGGGGAGACAGAATGAGGACACAGTGAGACACCAGGGGGAGACAGAATGAGGACACAGTGAGACACCAGGGGGAGACAGAAGGAGGACACAGTGAGACACCAGGGGGAGACAGAATGAGGACACAGTGAGACAACAGGGGGAGACAGAAGGAGGACACAGTGAGACACCAGGGGGAGACAGAAGGAGGACACAGTGAGACAACAGGGGGAGACAGAAGGAGGACACAGGGAGACAGAATGAGGACAGGGGGAGACAGAAGGAGGACACAGTGAGACACCAGGGGGAGACAGAATGAGGACACAGTGAGACACCAGGGGGAGACAGAATGAGGACAGGGGGAGACAGAAGGAGGACACAGTGAGACACCAGGGGGAGACAGAAGGAGGACACAGTGAGACAACAGGGGGAGACAGAATGAGGACAGGGGGAGACAGAAGGAGGACACAGTGAGACACCAGGGGGAGACAGAAGGAGGACACAGTGAGACAACAGGGGGAGACAGAAGGAGGACACAGTGAGACAACAGGGGGAGACAGAATGAGGACAGGGGGAGACAGAAGGAGGACACAGTGAGACACCAGGGGGAGACAGAATGAGGACACAGTGAGACACCAGGGGGAGACAGAATGAGGACACAGTGAGACACCAGGGGGAGACAGAAGGAGGACACAGTGTGGACTTGCTCTTAACTCTCTGTGTTGATTTAAAGAAGCTGTTTGTCCCTGTGCCCCCCCCCCCCCCCCCCCCCTCACCCACAGCATCAAGATGACAGCCGCACCTTACAACTACTCCTACATCTTCAAATACATCATCATTGGTGAGTATCTGAGTCATAACGTGCACACTACAACTTGTGTGACTGTGTCATGTTTCTGTTTCCCACAGTTTGACGTTGTCTCTTTGTGTTTCTCTATTTGCTGGTTTCAGGTGATATGGGAGTAGGGAAGTCATGTCTGCTGCACCAGTTCACTGAGAAGAAATGTAAGTCTCTTCTTCCTCTCCTCCTCATCCTCCTCTTCCTCAGCATCGTTGTCCTAAACCCAAACAGATCATATGTATCATGGCATCGTGGACAGAACTGCTCTATAAGTTGTGTTTCTGTGGTCGTAGTCATGGCGGACTGTCCCCACACCATCGGGGTGGAGTTTGGGACGAGGATCATGGAGGTCCACGGTCAGAAGGTGAAGCTGCAGATCTGGGACACGGCCGGTCAGGAGCGGTTCAGAGCCGTCACCAGGTCTTACTACAGGGGGGCCGCCGGCGCCCTCATGGTCTACGACATCACCAGGTACTGATGGAGGGGGGGGGGGGGTCCTTTAACGGAATCCATTGTGGGCTGAAGTCTCATCGATCACATTCTGTGGTTTCTAGGATCTCCTGGTCTTCAACTGGACCGAATGTGAACTCATCACTTTGTTTACTTTATTTTACAAATACATAAATACTATTAATAAATGAAATGTTCAGATACGTGGTGAGGTAGAAGCCAGTAATGGATTATATCAAAACACCACCCAAATATTTTTGTACTAGTATGAGTAGTATTATAGTATTACTATCGAATTAGGGGAAATCTTTTTATATTTTAGAAATGCAAAGATTTGAGAAATGGGGGGGGGGGGGGCGGCATGTACTCTGAGAAACAGCTTCGGAAAAGGTGGCAGATCTAATAAACGGTTTGAACAGAGGTGTTGGTGATCCACTGACTCGTCCAGCGCCACCTTCAGGACACATCTGGTAACTTGTGCTAACTCATCACTGTGTGTGAACAGGAGAAGTACCTACAACCACCTGAGCAGCTGGTTGACAGACGCCAGGAACCTGACCAACCCCAACACGGTGAGTACCGGTGCACCGCGAGCTGAACTGTCCTGTTGGCAGAGTGTCCCCTGTCCCCTGTCCCCTGTCCCCTGTCCCCTGTCTGATGAGTGACTGCTTTCAGGTGATCATTCTGATCGGGAACAAAGCCGATCTGGAAGCTCAGAGAGACGTGACGTACGAGGAGGCCAAACAGTTTGCTGAGGAGAACGGTGAGACATCCCAGTGTGTGAGCAGAAACCAGTTTGAATGTGTTGTCCATTAAATGGGACGTCACACTGACCGATGTCTGCTTCCTGTTGCTGGTCAGGTTTGCTGTTTCTAGAGGCCAGCGCTAAGACGTAAGTACAAACACACATCCAGACTCTCACACAAAGTCATCTTGTTTGTTGAACCATCTTCTGCTTCAAGAGAGATGAAGCTTGAAATGATTCACCAAATACACAAATGTACAAATATTTAAACAACCTGAGTTATTTCCTATCTTGATCCTTTTTGCCCTGTCCTCTGTCCCTGCTGCTTCTCGTCCTCAGGGGGGAGAACGTGGAGGAGGCCTTCCTGGAGGCAGCCAAGAGGATCTACCAGAACATCCAAGATGGCAGTCTGGACCTGAACGCCGCTGAGTCGGGAGTCCAGCACAAACCCTCAGCGCCACAGGGAGGCCGCCTCAATGCCGACAGCCAGCCGGCTAAAGAGGGCTGCAGCTGCTAACCACAGACAGAAACCACAGACCCATCGGACGGACTGACGGACAGAGACAGATACGTACACAGAGATCCCCTCTTCTCCAGCCACTAACATCCATCTCCTGTCCAGAGAGCATCAGGCAGGATCCAGCTGAACCATAGCAGACCACAGTTTGGTTCCTAAGTCAACCAGCTCCACCCACAGAGATGTGGACCAGAATCAAATCAATCACTCAAACAGTTTCCTGACTAAATAAATCATTTCCTGTTCACATTGAATCCCTCAACATGAATTCCAACCCCTCAAGGTCAGCACCTGGATCCCACTGGGTCCCAGTGTGGATCCCACTGGGACCCAGTGTGGATCCCACTGGGTCCCAGTGTGGACCATCCTCAGCCCACATCCAGACTCGTGTGGACCGAGCCCCGGCCACGATGGACTGTTCTAATTCTAAAATAAGACGGCAGTCCTCCCAGAACCCAATCGTATTGTTTTATTTCTTTTCTAAGCTGGACCTCTATTTGGACTGTTCCGAGTTTGGAACTCTGTTGGTCTTTAATGGTCCTTGTTTGATAGAACCTCACCTCATTCAGAACGTGGAACCTTCGTGTCTCAAGAGACAAACGTACAATTCTCAAATTCAGACCAATCACCGGGAAAATCAGTGTCACAGAAACATGTCTCATTTATTACAAACCTGGAGTTGAGACGGGTTTCATCCTTTATTCAGACAAGAGGGACTCAAACCTCCGGGTCCTTCTCATCGACCAGAGTCCGAACCAACAACCCTTTTCCCCAAGACGTCAGCTCCCTCCACACTTCACCTGCTCCCAGTCTGGAGCGTGGTGGCCCAGTTCAAGTTAGTGTATTCCAAAGAGTCAAAGTTACAAGGCTTCAACTTTAACCCAATTCTGCCTCAAACTGGACTAGTGGGTTGACTTGTTCTACATGTGGACGTTGGAGAGCTGGACGTCCTCGCTCCAAACTGAGAAGGTCCTCAGCTCTCATTGGATTCATGCTCGAGTCGGACGGTTCAACTCCCACAATTATACATCTGTGAACTCATCAGCATTCCAAGATTAGATCCGCCTCCAGACCCGGTCTCCTGATCTGAGTCACGGGAGGACAGACGTCCCTCAAAGTGGACGACCCTTGTCCCAAAGACGGAACACGGGAGGTGAGACGCTGCTCAGACCAACCTCCACTCAGACACCCTGAGTTCCACTGAGACACCCTGAGTTCCACTGAGACACCCTGAGTTCCACTGAGACATCCTGACGCATCCAGAGCTCCGGCTCCATCTGAACTTCCTCTGCCCCACGTCCACGCCTCCTTCGTCCCAACATGAGACGCCGGTGAAGACGAGTACAGAGCCTGAATCCGGACAATCCCACATTCCAAATCTGGACTTCTTCTCTCAAATCCGGATCGCCCACCTTCCAACTCTGGATATTTCTCTGAGCAGATTTAGAGCAGCTCAAGTTTGAAAGCTCTGAATTCAAGGAGCTCTTTTTAAATCTCGACCTCCAGGTCCCAGTTAGCGTAAATCTCCTCTGAACCCAGATGGTCCCAACGCCCAGTTCTGACTTCGCTCTTTGAGATTGAGTGAGTCTTCTGGATTGATATTAGTATTTGTGTCTTGTATGTGTGTGATATGCCATCATCTGTTGTTCAGTTAGAAAAGTCTTTGAAATTCGTGCTTTAAAACTATAAATGCTATCACAGAGTGGCCTGGACAACTGAACCCGCCTCTGGGATCACTTCTTACTGAAAAGCGTTTCTCCCTTTGCTCCATTTCATGCCTCAACTCACAAGTTCCCAAACCATTGTGCTCGTCGGTCAGTTATTCCCTCTCCTGTGCAGATTGCTGGAGCGTTGCGTTGTCACCTTGTTGTGATCAGATGTGTCTTTGTGTCTTCTGGTTTGACGCCCGTCCCGTCAGCCTTGGACTCGGGGTGAAGAGCTTCTCCACTGAGGAGGATTCGTTCTGCTCGGTGGCGCTCGGCCTGAGAAAGTAACACTTAGCATCATTTCCGTCTACAGAAACACATTTAACTTTACGAAACAAGATGGATCCAGGGTTTTTATGTTTGAACTTTATTATGCATCAGGAGATCCGACCACTGCTTCTCTAGTTTCGACCTGTAGTTCTCTAAAAGTTCACCAACTCTCAATGTGCAATACTTAAAGCCTCAGAATACTACAAACAAACTTTGTCCAATTTCCTCTAAATAACTGAGTTCCTGTTTATCGCAGCTGGAGAAGTGATCAGAGCCTCTCGCTCTGCGTGGAATCACATTGTCAATCAACGTGAAGCTTTAACACTCTTCATCCAGAATGATGGATCCCAGTCTGACTGGAGACATTAAAACACTGCTTGTTGTTTAAAAACCAGTTGTACTAGAGCCTCAGGTCCAGTCCCCAGTACCAGGAATGTATCGGTCCCTAAATACTCCCACTCCACCCAATAACCCCCCCCATCTCTGCACCAGCCGGTTCACCTGTGTTAAACCCGCTCTGTGGAGAGAGTCAGCTACTGGCCGACGAAGAGGGAACAGGATTCTTGAAGGTCACCACTGGTCTCAGTGGATCTCCAGTTCAGGATTGCTTCTTATTACATTTTTCCTCTTGTTGAATTAAAAAAAAATCAAATAGTGATATGTTTATGTCACCGCGCCCCCTAGTGGTCATTTCCTCTTCCCTGTTAAGTCCGATTCAGGGACGAAAAATGACAAACGAAGCAAAACAGCTTCTTTGTTTCTTTCAAACACTCGAGCAGGATTATTACGATTGACCTGAACCGTCCTGGTTCGTTGTTGTAAGTGTTCGACTCATTTCTAATTTAACTAACAGTTGTTGATCTACCACACGAGTAAATGTCATAACTGGGTCATTTGACAGAAGATTCCTCGGTCAGAACCGTTCGGCTCTGACGAGCTTCAAACACACAAACAGTCCCGCTGCACTGAACTTTCTTTATTCTGTTCATTTTGCTGAACAAGCTGCACTCGTTGATTTCTGTCACGATGAGAGAGAATAGAAATAGATGCACATTTTATACCAAATATTGTTTTAGTCATTTGACTGTTTTAAAACTAATCGATTAAAACGCCCTCGATCCGATTCCACTCTCGTTCTCTCTGAGGGATCAAAGTCAAATTTACTCAAAATGAATCGGCTGCAAAGATTCAAGCTTCATGTCCAGAAGGAAAATGTCCTGATAACAAATAACTAACTGTCTTTGAACACCTGGAAGGATTCAGAGAAATCTCTGAACCAACCAAGTGCAGGTTCTCTGATGAGTCAAAGTATTACTAATGTAGAGTCTGTGGGCTTTGAGAATACTCTGTAATACTCTGTAATACTTTGTAATACTCTGTAATACTCTGACTCACCACTTGTACTGTTGGAGTTTGTTTCTGTCTCACGGGCTCAACACCAGAACTCGTCAATCAGACATTATCAACAGACCACAGATCAGTCCAACGCTACACCTATATAACTTAATAATACATAATTAGTAATGAGCCTGAAATTAAGTTTGTTTTTCATTTACCGTCAATTAGTTGATAAATGAATTTGTACCTTTGATGTGAAACTGTTTCATCTAATTCTTTTGTTCTCAGTAGAAAAACGTTAAAAAGCTCAATGAACTTCAGGAAGGAAAATTCAGAACTACAAAAACTAATAAATAACTTTCTAGTATTTTTATTCTTATAATAATTATTACATTTTCTTCACTTTGTTTCCTTCTTAGTGTAAACGTGTAACATTATGAATGCAAATTATTATCAGCATCATCTCTTAAATATTCGCTCTTGAGTTTTACCTGCCCCCCCCCCCCCCCAGGGAACTCGTCTGTCGGGGACTCGTTCTATTTCACAGAGAATTGAAAGAAGTTGAAGCGCAGCCTCTGGTCGGTGGGAAAGTGGATCTCACGTCTCCTCCGGTCCGAGAACCTCGTGTTCGTCTGTGAGTCGCAATCTTTCTCCTCATGGCCTCTGATTGGTGGAGAGCGGCCTTCGTTAACTCTGATGCTTGATATGTGAACGAAGCCACGCCCTCACTGTTAAAACATCCAGTGTGACGTCCAAGCTTTCAGATTTCTATTTGTTTTGGAGGAAGTTTTTAAAGGAAGAAGAAATAGTTTGAGGTCAATTTGAAAAACGAAGCAAAGGTTTTGAAGTTCCCAGAGAGCAACGGGTCAAACAGCCGCTGGTCACTGGATCCAACAAGAGCAGCTGATGGAACCTTGTTGTGGCCGAAGCCGGAAACTTCCCCATCGAAGCATTTCATTTAAAAACATCCAGTGGGTGAAGAAAACGAGACTTCCATTCGCTAACAGCAGTGCCAGCAGGGGGCAGTGTTGTGTCGAGACGTTGGTTTTTCAACATTTAATCAGAAAATAAATCAATAAAAAATAAACACATTTCATTTTGTATCCATAAAGTCCTGTAACAAGCCCAGAGGGTTTTTAAATCGTAGAGTGTGATTGAAGGAAATCTGCATTTTAAATGATGACAGTGATCGGCCAGGTGGTGGCGCTGTGACCAGGCTGCTGCACAGGGTTGACAGAAGAAGAGTCCTCTTCCCGCTCACTGGCTGTAACGTGCTCTGTACTTTTTATTCTTTTGTTGTTCTTCTGTAACGTCTGTTGATTTTCTGTCGGCTAAAGTAACAAAAATGCTTCTTATTTGTTGACTATTTATATTCTTAATCTGTAATTTGATTTTCTTCAGCTGTTCCATTGTGCGACCTCGAGGATTCAGTTATTTGTAAATAAAGTATATATATATATATACTGTATATTTGTCTAAATGAACTTTATTGAACGTCATCTTTAGTACAAATATTCAGCACTTGGTAAAAACACTTGTTTCTTCTTACGTAGCTAAACTCTAGAATTAATGACTGACACTTTGATGACTTATTATTCTATTATAGATCTAATCAGTATTTCACTATATTTAATGACGCGCTGTTCTAGATTCATTGATTATATTTTTACACAACATATCTTATGTTTTCATTATTTACTGTTTTATGTTTTTGTCTGTTACCAAAATTATAATACAAAGACACTGTACTTTAGTATTTGTGTGACTATGACAAATTCACTTTTCTTGGATCACGTTACGTTTATAAATGTTTTCATTCAGTCACTCAACACATTTTATCATAAACATTCTCACAACTTCTGCGACTTTGTAGTCAACAACAGTTTTTATGATTTAAACTACTTAAAAACTATAAATTATGATTTCATGACTGATACTTTTGATTCTTTCCTGCTAAGATTTATATACTAGAACATTTTCCTGACTTAAATTTGAAAATTGCATTAATTAAAATGTCTATGCATTTAAAATGTTTTCAGTTGTAACAGTTTAATGTGTCAGTTTGAAACTATAAACTACTATATACCGATATTTATAATTTTGCATGAAATTTAGATTCTCCGATACAGAATAAAAATGTAATAATCCAACGTGAAGCTTCAGAGTTCTAATTATAATCAAATATAATCAGAGGCCGAAATGTTCTTATATAAACTCAAAGCTCTTTCATGATAATTGCTCCGTGTCGACTCCTCCAGATGATTGATTATTAAAATGGATTCCTAAGCACTTTTATATTAAGAAAAAGAAACGAGTCAAGTTAGAATTAAGGTCAATGAAACATGTTCTACAGTAAAGATGCATTAACCTCATGTTTGTGGAACTGAGGCGGTTTCGTGTTGGTTGAAATGCATCAGGTTCAGATTGATCAAATATTTCTTTATTCTATTTTTATGAATAGTAAGTTGATACACACACGTTCATCATCTTAACAAGCACTGACAATTCAACAGAACAGAAACTTAAAATAATGAAAACAGAAAAACAAACGTCACTGAAACCGGTTTCATCCAGATTCACAAAGTTAAAGTCTCTGAACTAGACGACTGATCCCGGCTCTCACACCACATAACGGGTTTATATATTTAAATGTGTAAATGATATAAATCAGTTCATATCATTTTCTTTTGGTCTGAGAGAAGAAAATGACTGAGACAAGTTTCACTAATCACTCACTGATCATTTGTGTATTTATTCAGCGTCTCAGTGAAAAGGCTTCGACTTGTTGGATCTCAGGAACGTGGAGCTGATCGAGGTCGAGCGCTGACGGAACAACTTCCTGTGAGTCTGGAAAGAGTCTCTACTCAGTTTGATTGACAGCCGTCATCACTACGTAGCCATGCTCTTGGAGGCGGGCTCTGTCTCCTGCTCGTACTCGATCTCCACGTACGCTCGCTTCTTCTTCGCCGCTGCGCCGCTCGCCGGTGATTTTCCTTTAGACTTTGAGGCCTTTGTCTCGGTCTCCATCTCCTCCTCATCCTCACTCGACTCTTCGTCCTCTTCCTCCTCGTCGCTGCTCGTCTTCAGCCTGTTCATGTCCTGAGAGAAGGAATCACAAACGTTTACTTTTTACAGATTCTGTTTCATCGTTAGTTCTAAATCCTCCGATCACCTTCTTCTTTACGAACTTTATTTTATTTTGAACTAAACTGACGAGTCTCCTTCTGGACGGAGACAGAATCCTTCCTGTGTAACAACGTTTCCTTTTCCCTTCACTGAGTCGTCCAGAAAACATCCGGAGGACACTTCTTAGTCCCACGTGACAGAGTCTCCGGGTTTTTTAATTTCACAGTTTTCTCATCAAACCTCAGATTTCAGATTTTACCTCGAAGTCGCTCAGGTCGCTCTCCTCTATTTCATCTTCTGCTACAAACTCCCTCTTCCCGACATCCTGCAGACAAAGATACAAAGATACGAAGATTCAAACCGCGTCGGATTTTACGACTGAAACTTAACGAAGAGACATTTTGAATCTTTTCTATCCGTCACCTCTTCCTCCTCCTCAGACTCTTCCTCAGACTCGCTCTCTTCATCCTGCTGATCCAGAGCTTTGTCGAACGCGTGGACGGGGAAGTTGTAGATGTCTCCGTACTGAAAACACACAAACACACACAAACACACACGTTAGGACCGACACTGATCCCGTCCCGGCTTGTGAGGACCGGCGGATCGGACTCGTACCGTTCCCTGTTTGAGTCGCTCCAGCAGCTCCTTCTCGATGGCGTTGTCCAGCTGAGCGGCGATCAGGGCTTTTTCCTACCGACACAATAAGAAGAAGGTTAATAAGCAGGAACTTGAACCTGTGACGCTGGCGTGCGACCACTAGAGGCCGGGTGTCTGACGTGGTCTCACCTCTTTCCTCTTCTCCCGCTGCTCCACCTTCCTGCTGAGAGGAACCAGCTTCCTCCTGCAAACAGAGAAGAAGAGTTTTAGAGATCCGTGCTGAGTCGTCTCCGTGTTGTGCTGAGTCGTCTCCGTGTTGTGCTGAGTCATCTCCGTGTTGTGCTGAGTCGTCTCGTTCACTCACTGTCTCTTCAGGACCAGTTTCCTCATGCGGATCAGATACTGCGTGACTTTAGTGAACCTCTGTTTGCACTTGTGTCTGATGAACCGAGGCCAGTAGATCAGATTCTCATCGATCTGTTCCAGAGCTTTTTCATAGTTCTTACTGAGCTTCACCTGCACAGACACACACAGACACACACATACACACACACAGAAAGAAACGCACACATTATTACAGTGTTCACTTTAACACGTTTGCGTGTTTCTCCTTTAAGAGGAGACGTGTGACTGATGAGCACATCGAGGGACAGGTGAAAAGCATCATGGGAAACATCTCGGTCTCATTGTGTTCTGATTGGTTGGAACTCACCTTCTCCCACATCCTGGCGGGGAACGCAGCTCTCTCGATGACCTTCATGTAGAGGAAGCACTGACCTGTGGAGACACGTTTCATGAGTCATCGTTTCATCAAACTGATGAAGGAACAGTGACCTCAGCGTTTCTTCAACGTTCAAAACGTTCTGAATGACACAGATCACATGACTCACCCTTCTCCTCCCTGATGGTGGCGTACTGACTGTTGGCGAGTGGACACGACGAGCGGTTACACAACCCGGTGACGTTGTATTCATTACGACAAAAGTTCTGAGACTTGGTCCTGAAAACACAAAGGACAAAACATCAGTGACTGTATATAAAGATGATCAGTGACTGTATATAAATATGGTCAGTGACTGTATATGAATATGATCATTGACTGTATATAAAGATGATCAGTGACTGTATATAAAGATGATCAGTGACTGTATATAAAGATGATCAGTGACTGTATATAAAGATGATCATTGACTGTATATAAAGATGATCAGTGACTGTATATGAATATGATCATTGACTGTATATAAAGATGATCAGTGACTGTATATAAAGATGATCAGTGACTGTATATAAAGAGGATCAGTGACTGTATATAGTGATGATCAGTGACTGTATATAAAGATGATTAGTGACTGTATATAAAGATGATCAGTGACTGTATATAGTGATGATTAGTGATGATATGTATAAATCAGTTTGTATATGAACGAGCAGCAGATTCACTTACTTGACTTTGTGGGAGCAGAACGATTGGTTTCCTATAATGTCCCAGATGACCTGCAGGGGGCAGAATTCACATCAACACATGAAACTTCTCACCCACACACACTCGTCGGTTTATTGATCAACTAAATTAATCAGAAATTAATTTCATGATCAGACAATAAACTCAAATCAGTGAAGACGATGATGACACAGCACGTGAATCGAGCTGAAGACACGTGACGCGTTGTGTTCTCCGGGTTTGGATTCTGATGTTCATCATGTGATCAGGTTCTTTATTAATCTGAGAGCATTGACCTGCTGGTTGAAAGATTCATCCAGTGAAGCTCGGGCTCTGGGACCAGTTCACTGGTTCTGGTGCTCCACAGATCAAACCAGGAATTAAAGAACTTTGGATTCTGAAACTGTTCTGAAGTCAGATAACACGTGTTTGAATACTGACGTCACTTTGAACCGGAGTCCGTGATAGAGACTAACACCGGAACATTACGTCACTGCACTGAAAGAATAACCATCGTCTTATTTGTTCGTAAACACCCGGTTCGGTGAAACACGTGTTGCCGGTGGAGTCCGAACATGCTGCTGGCAGGTCCCGCATCGTGTCTGTTGCTGTCGGTGACTCCTCAGAGGGCCACAGACACGAAGGAGAAGCCGTGTGATCAACAGACTCAGTGTCGGTGAGCATCGAGTCTGTCCGGATCGAGCAGAACAGAAACTGAGCTGCAGCCCAAAACCAGCAGGTCCCAGTCACTAGCGCTAAGCTAACGTTAGCATGGACACGCAGCACGTTAGCAGCAGCTTCGTGTCTGTTCATCGTACTTACGTCGTCGCACTGCATTGTGGGAACGTCTCAGAGGGTCCGCGAGGACTTTGTAGCTCGTTCGAATCAGATTCAGCGAATTAACGAGAAGAAATAACGAAGTGTTAGTGTCCGTGGAGCCGCGTGCACGATCAGGAGGCCGCCATCTTTGTTTCGATGTCCGAACGAGATCACGTGACGGGGCGTCACCGCGAGGAAGTATCGCGATACTATGAACAAATTGGAAAACGCCTTTGAAATTAGATTATGAGTAAATCAAATGGTTTTTTTAATGAGTCATGTTTGCGGGAAATAATGGAGAAACTTTGAAGCAATATTTCAAATATATTGTCGGAACAGTTTCTGTGTTCACACGTTCTACCGCTGCTTCAAGCACCTGGTGTCACACATTAAACTGGACTGGTCCACCAACACAGAGGCCGTCTACAAGAAGGGCCCGAGCCGGCTTTACTTCCTGAGGAGGCTCAGGTCCTTCAACGTCTGCAACAAGATGCTGCAGATGTTCTATAACTCTGTTGTGGCGAGCACCATCTTCTTTGCTGTGGTGTCCTGGGGTGCGGGCATCAAGGCTAAGGACGCCAACAGACTGAAACAACTCCTCAGGAAGGCAGAGTCTGTGGTTGGCTCTAAGCTCGTCACCCTGGAGGAGGTGGTGGAGGACAGGATGCTGGCAAACTGCAATCATGGACACTCCCTCTCTCCCCCCCCCCCCTCCACAAAACACTGGACAAGCTGAGGAGCAGCTTCAGCCACAGACTCATTCAACCCGCTGCTCTAAGGAACGATACAGGAAGTCGTTCCTCCCAACTGCAATAAGACTGTACAACTCCTCTACCTCTGTCAGAGCCACCATCACTGAACTGCACTAAATGTACCTGTCTCCTTCACTGTGTAGCCTGTACAACACTCCGCTCCATATACTGAACACTTACTCCACATCATATGTGATATGTGTTAATATAAACCATATTGATACTATATATCATTTTATACAATAATACTGTCTTTTGCACACTCTGTCTACATATTCTTACACTCATAGTATATTATATTATCTATTGTATCGTCAAATACTTATATTATACCCGTACTATATATCATATATTATATCATACTCTTTGTATATTCTTTGTATATATAAGTCTATATACACATATTTATACATGTGTACATGTTATTATTATTATTATTATTATATTTACTATTATTATTATATAAACTGTTGCGGCCATTATTACTATATACTGCTATTATATTGGTATAATTACTATCATATATAAATATATATTATGTTATATTATATACTATATATACTGTACTATTTTTTATATACTGTCTAACAATAACATTACCATCATATCATCAGTACTATTACCATCATCTGCCACTGCACCTTATCTACCCATTTATCTTGTGTTTCTGTTTTTTATTCTTTCTACCTCAATATTTTTTTATTTTATTCTATTGTATTTTATTGTATTCAAATGTACCGGCTGCTATGACGACTTAATTTCCTTCGGGGATGAATAAAGTTATATATCTATCTATCTATCTATCTATCTATCTTCAGTCTGTCAATATGAATCCCATTCACAGTTTGTATATTCATCACTTCAGTATTTCATCGGACTCATTACGTTCTGGACCGTTTGACTCCTGCTGCTGTGACGCAGCAAATGTCTCCTTTGTGGGACTAATATAGGATTCTCTTATCTAATCCTACCGTATATACTTCATCTGGGATTTATATAATAATGTACATTTTGTAAATTCATTTGCAATATATTTATATATATACATACATATAAGCTCTGATTGGCTCCTCGGTATATCTTGTTCACATGTATTTATATGTAAGCTCTGATTGGCTCTTCATTATGTCTTGTTTCTATTTACATGGTTTCTGATTGGCTCCTCGGTTCGTGATCAGCTGGTTTGAGACGCACTGCGTAACAAGTTGGGCTGCACCTGTCACGTACAGACGTGACGTCACCACTCATCATGCTCATGAACCGAAGAATCACACAGCAACATGGCGCTGAGCGCGTTTATCTTCCTCTCCAGCGGTTTGAGTGACGGTTTCATAACTTAACTCCAAACACGTTTTATCTTGTTCGCTTCGTTTTAATAAAAACATCTCGATCAGCTGCTGCTGACGCTCTGCTCTGACGCGAGCTGAAGATTATACACACTTTATGTTCACTCCTGGAGAGGTGCATTGTGGGAGTCCCCTCGCTGAAAATACATGTGACAGCATCTCCTGGTGGTCTGGAGGAAAACTGCACCACAGACCTTTTCACAGCAAAACCACTTAATACATCCGCAGCATTAAGTTCATATATAAATATGAACAACAGGGTATATGCAGCAATCCTGAGATTAAATTTAATACTTTTCAAGACCCCAGCGCCACTAGGAGCTGTAACCGGTCACATCAGCCACACTATTGAGTTTGAGATTGCAAAATTAAATGAAGTTTTCCAGAACTTCTATGTAGCACTGTATCAACACATGTCGAGCCCGGTCCCGTCCGGACCGGACAGCGTCGTGTTCGTTGATTCGAGGTTCAGATGAGAAAGGCAATGATTAGACAAATTCAATGTTCAAAAGTTTCACAGTAACAAGTTTATTGTATTTTTTTAGGGGGGATTCAGTTATTGAGTTATTGGCCAGATGTATACTGTTTCCTCAAAGTGCAGTTTTTTGCAAGCTCATCACTTTCAACTGACCAGGTGTCCCACTACTGTGGCCTTGGCAAACAGGGAGCTGGCTACAGTGGAGAGACCCAGCAGATTAGACTTAGGAGGATTTCATATCCTTTTCTCACCACGTTTCATGAAGCACCTCATTGTATTAGTTCTGGCACGTCCTCTCTCTTTTCTGAGCATCCGTGCTTTCATTATTTCAAAACTCAAGATGAACTTCCACCACAAACTTTTCTCCGAATTGTATTTTTTGATACCTGCTTTCTGTGGTCGTGCTCTGGGCCTGACCCTGTGTCTGAGTCAAAAAGATATACATCATTCCAAATAAAAGAAACAGTTGTAGCATTATTGATTATATAGATTATACAGCTAATATTTGTTCACAGGATATAGGTAAAAAAATAATCACAAGATACAGAGAAACATCGATATCTCAACACACAACAGAATTCAGATAGACCAGGCACCAAAAGGCACAATTTATTTATAACAATAACATGCTCACTCACTCCCTCACACATGCACACAACAGTGTTTCCCACAGGGTTTGTAGAGATCGTGGTGGATGGACCCTGGACCCTCTTGGAAGAGGATATTGTACATTTTAAAGTAAAGATCTGATCTGGTCCACTTTGAGAGACAAGTTAAGAGGCTAGATTGAAATTAATATGGCAGAATCTAGTGGTGTGAGAAACACTGCACAGACACACTGAGCAGTAAATGGTTCAGTCAACTCTGCAATAGGCACTTTTATAATACTTTAAATAATAACCCCCCCCCCCCCCCCCCCCCCGCCTGAACGCCAGCTATGTTTTTGTTGCGCTGTTGTGATGACCAGAATAAATGAATTCACATAAACTTAACAAATATGCTATTCACATCGAAAAAACAACACATCTGTAAGCTATTATATTTAGTGTGCATATACGTTATATATTGATCTGATTCGATTAACGAGGCTGTGATTCATAAACTTCTCCATCTGTTCAATGAATCCTTTCAAAACTTCTACATCAATCTCTATTTAAACTGTGTAATACTTCTACATCAGTGTCTATAAAACTGTGTAATACTTCTACATCAGTGTTATTTAAACTGTGTAATACTTCTACATCAGTGTCTATAAAACTGTGTAATACTTCTACATCAGTGTCTATAAAACTGTGTAATACTTCTACATCACTGTTATTTAAACTGTGTAATACTTCTACATCAGTGTCTATAAAACTGTGTAATACTTCTACATCACTGTTATTTAAACTGTGTAATACTTCTACATCAGTGTCTATAAAACTGTGTAATACTTCTACATCACTGTTATTTAAACTGTGTAATACTTCTACATCAGTGTCTATAAAACTGTGTAATACTTCTACATCAGTGTCTATAAAACTGTGTAATACTTCTACATCAGTGTTATTTAAACTGTGTAATACTTCTACATCAGTGTTATTTAAACTGTGTAATACTTCTACATCAGTGTTATTTAAACTGTGTAAAACTTCTACATCAGTGTTATTTAAACTGTGTAATACTTCTACATCAGTGTTATTTAAACTGTGTAATACTTCTACATCAGTGTTATTTAAACTGTGTAATACTTCTACATCAGTGTTATTTAAACTGTGTAATACTTCTACATCAGTGTTATTTAAACTGTGTAATACTTCTACATCAGTGTTATTTAAACTGTGTAATACTTCTACATCAGTGTTATTTAAACTGTGTAATACTTCTACATCAGTGTTATTTAAACTGTGTAATACTTCTACATCAGTGTTATTTAAACTGTGTAATACTTCTACATCAGTGTTATTTAAACTGTGTAAAACTTCTACATCAGTCTCATTTAACGATTATTAACAAACATATAACTTGATAGTTTCATTGAACTAAGTTACAAAACCATTGGAAGTCATTTGGAGAAAAATCGCTTAATTTCCAGGATTCAAGTTGTAAATGAAAATGTATTTGATATATATTTATACAACACAACTTTGTAGATTAAACTGACTTAAGTATTTTTAGATTGTCCTGTTAATACTTTGTTTTGACAAAGATCTAATTAACTGAGACATTTAACTTGTGTCTTGAAGCTGTCGGAGGAAACAGAGAAACAGACTCAGCAGTGAAAAACAACAGAAACTGTTTATTTAGTAAATAGTGAGTTTTTCACTGAGCTGTACAACACTGGCATCTGGAGTTGGCACTCTTTAAAGGGACAATCCCCCCGAAACAGAACTCACAGCCGCCATCACCTCCCACTCCTCATGATAACTGGTGTCTCTTCTGTTTGGACGAGGATTTCTTCTTTTTAGTTTTTTATTTTTGCTCAATAACCATAAAATACCAGCCTCAGACACAAAGTACAAAATTTAACAGAGAAAAAAAAGAGAACTGAAATGAAAAGGCACCAAAGCGACGACAATCAACTGAAAACTACACAAACATGCAACTCACATCGATTTACACGGAGGCATAGAGGCTATAGAGGCATGCAAAAACAACACTGCTCTGAACAGGCTGACACACACACACACACACACACACACACACAACAATCCAAACATCCTGTGGTTTTTAGCCTGAAGACAGATGCATTGTGGGTAACCCTCTCAACAACATCCACATTAACGTTAAATGTAAAAGTAATAAAATAATTTCTCTGCGTCAGACGAAGTGATTCAACAAACCTCAGTGGACGAGTCTTTATACTTAATCACAAAGTGGTTGTTAATGTTTTCTGTTAATTTGTCAATTAATTCAATTCGTTAATGAATCCTCATCTGATAATTAAACACAAACAGCTGCTCCGAGTGTCTGACGTGAGAAACATTTCAGACGAGACATTTAACAAAAAGTTCCCGATTAACTTTCTGTCAAGCTACTGATTGATTCCTCCACAGATCACTGACCCTCTGAAACTGATCGCTTCTGATTCCAGAACAGTTCTGACATTTTCTAACATTTACATCCACAAACAGCTTTGATGTCTCCTCTGGACATGAAGAACCTCTGAATGTGTTCTAGAATCAGGACGTGAGGCTGCTACCGAGAAACCACATGTTCAAGAAAGATTAAAGGTCAAAAAACAGATTTTAGAACCAGAACAAATGATTTAAGTAAATTGTTCTAAACAACATGAGACAGAGTGGGAGGGTTCTAAACCCAGTGAACACAAACCACTGGTTCTAGAAGAGGATGCTGATAAACTGTGGAACCACCATCCCGCCCTGAGCCAGTTCCTGTTCTGGAATCAGAAACTGTAAGTTCCATGATGAGAAGGTATTTTTTCAAAACTTCCACAGAATAAACTTTCCAGCGTCTCCAGTTTCTAGTTTCACTTTGTCAGGACGTCTGCAAACAGCAGATTCCAGATCAGCGCTGAAGCAGATAAGGTTCTAGATGTTGTGGACTACAGATTATAGATTCTCACCCGGAACGTTCTGGATGTAAATCAGTTGTTTTCAGAGAGACAATCTTTTTTGAAACATTTTCTTTTCGGGTAAACGCGTCAGTTTCTGCATCAGGAGTTTGGTGGGCGGAGCTACATGGGCTGGGAGCGGAGGATTGGTGGGATGTGAGACGATTCAAAAAGTTTCTTCAAGCTCCCATTGGTCTGAATTCTTGAAGTCTCTATCGGGAGCTGTGAAGTGATTTGTCAGTCGGCACGTTACAGTCATAAAAACAATAAACAGATGAATCCTCGACTTTCCGACTGAAGAAGATCCAGAGCTGGAACCGAACTGAGAATTACAGAGAAAACAAAGTTCCAGTTCCACGATGTGAAAACAGAAAAACTGCAGATTTTTATTAAACGTCCAGCGTTGGAACCTGCAGTGGGGGGGCGGGGCGTCAGTGAGGGGGAATAACTTCTTATTCTGACCTTGTTTCGGTTTTTATTAAAGTTGTGGACAGATCAATTCAGAACCCAGAGAAACGTACATATTGGGACATTCTCTACCATTAAGATCTGATGAGGAGATACCACCCCCCCCCAGTATTTCACATTTACAGTCATTTATTAAATGGTGTTTAAAGTATCAGTAACTGATGCAGCATTATCATAACGATCTTTTTCACCGAGGCTCAAAAACAATTAATACTTTTCTGGAAATATTTTGGCACAAATATAAAAACATCCGTTGAAAATAAAAAAAACACACAAGTCGAAGCTTTTTGTTGAAAAAATGAAACTGAGGCTGAAACAGAAACAAACAAGTTAAAAAAAGTTCAACTTAAAAGTGTCCTGATGGATCCGTCAGCCGGGAGCAGGACGACCTGACGGCAGCTGGAGGTCGTCAAACCCACAGAAACAGATGATCCCAGAGTTAAGAGTCAACAGGGGACCAGCGGGGGGGCGGGTCAGTAGTGCTCTGTGATTGGACACGTGCTCCTCGTGGAGACACGATGGAACCTGATGGGTCAGAGAGTTCAGGGCGATCCTGACGTCTCGTTCCTTCATTGACCCGTCAGACTCAGAGCTGAAGCCCCGCCCACCACGAGACGCAGGCCGTTCTGTTGACCTGTCGACCGGAGGGTCTCAGGATCCAGTCCCCTCAGGATTCACACCAAACCATCAGACGCAGAGTCACTGGTCAGAGAGGATGAGTCCACACTGGTCTCTCCACCTGCAGCTGGTTTGTCGTTTGAACCCAACGTTTGGTTTCTTTTCTGTTTTTAAGGCGTTTCATCAAAGACGAGAGCAAAGAACAGAAATAATGGCGTCTCCGCAGATCGCGATGAGTCTCAGGACGTTTTGAACCCGAGCTGTGGTTCGTCTTCACTGGGCGGGGGGGCTGGGGGTTAATGGTGGGATGGATCAGGACTCGTTTAGTCTTTGCGGGACGTTCTGGACCAGGTCTCCTGGTCTTAGGACGTCTTGACCAGGTCGTAGACGTAGATGTGGAAGTCGTCATCGAACTTGATGAAGTAGACGGAGGGTTTGGCCTCCACCTGGTGGATGACCATCCCCGACCTCTTCCCACCGTCCTCTTTGGCGTACTCCACCTGTTTGCCCACCAGACTGTCCACCACCTCCCCGGGCTCCCGCTCCGCCGCCACGCTGTCGT
The DNA here is from genome assembly GCF_947347685.1 of Pleuronectes platessa. Taxonomy (NCBI): domain Eukaryota; kingdom Metazoa; phylum Chordata; class Actinopteri; order Pleuronectiformes; family Pleuronectidae; genus Pleuronectes; species Pleuronectes platessa. The sequence goes on from NC_070629.1 coordinate 30,647,480, forward strand.
CTACACACACAAACAGAGGATGGATAGTCACATGTTCTTTTATTTTGAAATGACACCAGGTTCATAACAAACACTCAGCTTCACACAACTTGTTAGTGAGTCAGTGAGAAACGCAAACAGCATTTTACAACACAAAACCCCTGAACAGGAGTTCCTCCGCTGAAGGGTCCGAGTCTCCGGCTCACGGGAGATCCACTCAAAAAGAGATCCACTCAAAAAGAGATCCACTCAAAAAGAGATCCACTCAAAAAGAGATCCACTCAAAAAGAGATCCACTCAAAAAGAGATCAACTCAAAAAGAGATCCACTCAAAAAGAAATCCACTCAAAAAGAGATCCACTCAAACGTCTGTGATCTGCTGGCGAGGAGACACGCCCACTTTCTACCTTCATCCAAGCGTCTCCCTGCTTCCACTGAAGAAGGGTTCATTCTGAACAGTGAGTGTATTTCAGTCGGCCGGTGCACGGCAGCTCTGCTCTGTGATCTGTGCTCCTGCAGCTTGTGGGTGTTATTTTCTTGGCTCTGTTAAGCACCAAGGATCAAACCCAGTTCACTGGAGACACTGTAAAGAAACAGGAAGTTGTGAACAGAGCCCACAGGGATCCAGAGTCTCACTGAGCAGAAAGCCTCGTCCACCACTCCTCTCATTGTCTGACATGTATATTGATGAGGTGGTTTTTATATCATCAAATAACTAATCAATCAGAAAACCTTTAGTTTCCTCCACACGGAGCCGGACCACAGGTGAACTCAGACTCCACATGTCCCAGGAACCATCTTCAAACACGTTGATGCTCTGGTTCACTGTGAGGAGTCCACCTTCATCTTAGGACTTCTCCATTCATTGAAATTTAATCGTGATTTCGATTATGAGGTCAAACGATCTCCAAACTACTGTGATCGAGTTGAAACGATTATTTTGAAGTTTTTTCGATGTGCTTCAGTTCTTCCCCCAAAGCATCCGGCTGACTGGCTCTCACTCTCAGGCAGCCGTGAAGTGAAGGAGGTGAGTTGTGTGTGTGGTGACCGGCGGTGAGCCCCCCCCCCCCCCCCGTCTGATCGACAAAAAGGGTCAAAAAGTTCTGTTGTATGGGGACGAGGAGCAGCAGCTCACAATGTAGCCTCCATTCTCCAGCACTTCAGAATAAGGACATATTAATAATCGTTTGAATAATCGTGATTATGATTTGTTCCATAATCGACCGGCCCTACTTCATCTACAGGTCCAGTTTGGACAAAGGCCCGAGAGCATAGAGCAGACAGAGACCGGGTCACTCACTGGAGTCGGGCATGATGCGGAGGTCTCCCTCCTTGTAGTCGTCCAGCAGCTGGTACATGTAGAGAACCGGGTCCTTCTCGTACGTGATGTAGAACCAGGTCGTCATGATGGGCGCCCGGGCCAGAACCATCCCCCGCCACTCCTCCTTCGGCCCGTCCTCCGTCTCAAACATGTGCTCCACCGCTTTCCCGATCATCGTCTCGGCCAGCAGCGAGTCGCTCACACGGGCCGGAGCTGGACCAATCACAAGACAGACCCAGTGTTTACTGTCAGGGCCCAACTCATCACAACAGAAACACTTTTCACTACTTTTACTTCTTTTTACAAGTTTTCTAAATGTTTTGTTTAAACTTACAAAAGAGTCTGTTCCTAATTAAAACATGTTCATATTTATCTCTCTCTGGACTTGATCCACTGGTCCTCACCCACTCGGTCGGGCAGCACCTCCAGGCCCACCACCCGCTCGTCACTGTACAGCTCCAGGCCGTAGATGCAGTCGAAGCCGTCGTACTTGATCAGATAGAGGGAGGGGTTCACGGGGACCTGGTCCAGGACCGTCCCCTTCCACTGAGACGACTTACCTGAGAGGAAGCAGAGAAACCATTTCATCTCTGCTCAGGAAACAAGGCTCCAGAACATTCATAAATCAGACAGTGGGTTCTTTACAGACACATGATCAGAAACTACAACTCCAAACACCGGCTGCTTCTCTGCTTCCTCCAACCAGAGCAGTTCATCTGAGGGTCCAACTGAACATTTGCAGCAGCTTTGAGGACGTTTGACAAATGAACAACTTCGACCACTGGGTGGCGCCATCCTGGGTAATGAAGGATTATCAGTTCACACTTACTTCCCTCCTTCCAGATGTGCTGGATCCTGCAGCCCACGATGTTCCTCCTGGGCGGAGACAGAGGTTTACTGGGACCAACACTGGTCCTCTGCTTCCTGCAGGGGGAGCCACAACGGAGAGAGGGGAGGAGGTGAAATGAAGAAGAGGATATCAGAAGAACCAGATGAGAAGGATGGAGGAGGAGAAGAAGACCAAGAAGAGATGGATCAACAGTAGAGAGGAAGAGAAGTAGACAAGTGAAGTTAAGAAGAGAGAGAGATTGTATTATTTTAAGACTTACTTGTGCGGGTTCTTTTTCTTCATCATGTTTGCAGACACACCTGAATGTCCTGATACACACACAGACACAGAGACACACAGACACACACACAGTAACATCAGTATCTACAGCACACTGACCGGTGGTGCGTTCAGGGACCACATGGGTTTTGTTCTTCAGTCCAGTTAAAACCATTTTTCATTTCCTCCTGAACTACGTCAGCTCTGAACCTGGAGTCTCTCCTGCATCATCTCCAACAGGTTTTCATTCTGAGCGGTTTTTACATTTTGTTGAGCGGCTCCAAACACTACATTACCCATGAGCCTCAGCTGGTGCAGCTGTGCAGAAGAAGCTGGTTTTCTACAATGTGACGTCTTTATTTGTTTGCACACCACACCCAACGTGATTGGATGACTGAAATGCATCATGGAAGACTCTTTCAGTATTTCTGTTCACAGGTGTGTGTGTCAGTGTGTGTGTGTGTGTGTGTGTCAGTGTGACCTGTGGCTGGTCCCTTACTCCGAGCCCCAACACATAGAAGCTCTACTGTCACGAGTGTTCCGGTGTAGTGACAGCGTGACTCTGACCCGTGGTGAACCGAGCTCTGATGCAGAAGTTTGAATGAGGCTGAACTCACCGCCGTCTGGTCGGGGCCGCGGGGCCGCGGGGCTCTTGAATGGGGTCTTCATTCATCCACCTGTAGGGGGCAGCCCGCCAGGCTGCTGGTCCAGGTTAAATAATGGAGTGGATGTGTGTGACACAGGCCGGGGTCACTTCAGGTGTGTTGATGTGAGAGGGGGGGGGATGGTGGGGGTGGGAAAGTAAGGAGGGAGCAGGGGGGAGGAGGGAAGGGAAAGGAGGGAGGAGGTGGAGGGAAAGAAGGAGCACCAGGAACTAGGCTGGGCTCCGGACAGGCTGCATCCAGGCCGGGTGCAGACTAACACCTGGAGACCGAGGAGACGTGGATGAGGAAACGCTGCGTTGAGCCTGAGGAGGGAAACGGGACCACCAGTCAAATCAATGAGCCATAACCAATAATCAATAATCAATATCCTATACACAAGTGAAACTCTGCTGTTCATCTACAAACAAGGTGCCGTCCATACACCAGCTCGACCAATCAGGAGTCGGTCTCAGCCCACGAATTCAACTTCTACATGTTTCTAAGAAGATGAATGAAATGTTGGAGGATTCTCTACGACCTCGTCTCCTCCTCCCTTTCAGAACCTGATCAGGATTCAGAGCTGGTAACCCCCCCACCACACAGGTCTCAACCTCAGGTCAAAGGTCGTAGCCTCCATCCTGCTGCATGTCTGTAGGTCTGAAGAGCAGCGGAGGAGAAGGGTCAAAGTTCAAAGGTCAGATTTCACTTTGAACTCAAAACTGCAGATTGAATGAAAAAGATCTGAAACCTTGAGTCTGTCAAATCACCTGAGGGTCAAATAACTGGAGAATAAAGTCAACTGGAGGAAATACTACTACTACAAATACTACTAAAACTACTGCTACTACAACCACTACAAAAACTACTACTACTATCACTGACACTGAACAGAAACATGCTGCACAGCAACAACACATCACACATGGATCACACCAGGATCAAGAGGGACCTCACCTGAGTGTACACACACACACACACACACACACACACACACACACACACACACACACACACACACACACACACACACACACACACACACACACACACACACACACACACACACACACACAGGTGATGTGTTGTTGGTTGTTTTGGTGGATGAAGATGAAGCTGAGGAAGATGACCATGAAACTAATACTGAAGATGATGATGAAGCTTAAGGTGATGATGAAGAAGATGAAGCTTGAGGTGATGATGAAGAAGATGAAGCTTGAGGTGATGAAGGATATGAGGCTGATCAAGATGAAGATAAGGATGAGACTGATGAAGATGAAGCTGATGGTGAAGATGAGGATGAAGATGAAGAGAGGTCACAGTCCCCCCCCCCCCCTGCAGCTTCGCAGTCATCCTACTCATTTGTCCGCACTCGGCCGCCATATTGCACCGATATTTACAAAAACCAGCATCGGTGCAAAAACGGCGCAGACGAACAAAGGGAGCTAGCACAACACTGATGCTAAGCTAACTCCTGCTAACAGGTCGAGGCCGACTAACGGCCCGGTCCCCGCGAGGCACCGCGGGCCGGAGGCCGCAGCCTCACCGACTCACCGATCAGCGCCCCCGCACGAACCCGATCAACCGCCGAGGCTGCGAATCGATCCGCTTTACCTCCGTTCGGTTCCCGCTGCGTCAAGATAACCGAGCCAAGATGGGGCCCCGCCGGTAACCAGGCGGCCTGACCTTCAAAATAAAAGCAAGGATTTTGATGCAATGCGATTTTTGTCTTTTTAATAACTACACAAACACTTTCATTAGTATGAAAACATCGAAGCACAACCCACGCAGCTTTCATTCCGCTCTGTTAACCATGGATTCCATGAAAAGATCAAACCTTTTATTTAAATTTGATCCAGAAACTTGTGCTTTTAAAAGTCTGAGACAGAAACGCTCTTTTAACTGATGATTTATATCTGTACATGTTTGTTAATATGGTTTTAATGCACATGTTTCATTATCTCTAATCCTTTAATGTTGCATGCTTTTTTTTTCTTAGAGAGCAGTGTATGTTAACTTGCTTGGAAAGTTTTATATGAATACAATTATAATTGCTAGTCTATGTTTATGTAGTTTTCCTCTAAGCTTAACACTGTCTGTTGTGACCAGAACACACTAACAAGTAGATTTTTGAACACTGGTTGATTGTGTTTCTTTTTCAGATTTACGTGGCTTAGTCAGTTATCCGTCAGTCTGGTCTTTTTTATACAGATATTTATCAATTGATGAACTTTTCACACCACAAATAAAACCACTGATCACGAACTAGGATTTTGTTTGTATTTCTTGAGTTTAACGTCTATCAAGTCAGGTTTTAGTGAAATAAAGATAATGTCACAAAACGTGTCTCAGAGAAGGGAAAGCTACAACAAACTTAGAGTCCGGAAAATATTAAACCTGCAGCTCGACAACTATTTAAACTCAAAACGTTGACATCTCAAAACAATGTTTCTAAACACACTGACCCGTGACTTCAGTGTGTCTTATTCTGAAACGCTCCGGCCGGATGTGTGATGTGTTACCATGGTTATCTTGACGCTAATTTTGCGCTGAAGACAAAAATTCTTCCTCCGCCGAGTCCCGCCTTTCTGCCTCTTGCCAAATAGTGATCCACTCAGACTCCGGCGCAGGTCGCCTCTGGGCCTTCCTGCCACATCCTGAGCCTGTCGGTGGACCTGCTTCCTCTCGGTCGGTCGGTGTCGGTGCCGTCGCTCAACAGGAACCGACAGTTCTGTTTTTTTTCTGTCCGTCGTTATTTTACTGACACCGTGTGACGCACGCGCCGCAGAGTCGCCGAGCTGCAGCGCGTCACGGGGCGCGCTTCTTTCAGCTGAGCCGAACACGCAGAGGGGGCGGGGCCGTGTCGCTGATCCAGAGTCAGATGATACAGATGCGAACTGAATCCAGATCAACAGACCCAGAACATCAGCTGATCTGGAAACAGTGCCGAGCACACGCGCTCCATTGACTGACAGGGACAAGACAGTCGGGCGGTGTTTGTCGTTAACGTGGATCAGTGACCACACCGCTCACCCGAGAGACTCTGGTGAACAAACCAAAGTGACAAACTGTGACAGTACAGTCGAAGCGGAGGAATTCGGGTAAAATCGAAAGTGGGTCCTCCGCTGTTGACCGCTCTGCCCCGGTGGACACAGGCTCGACCCCGGGTCCATGGTAGCGCCGCTCGGACGTGGAGCGGATCGACACGGTGGGACACCCTGGAAGAGACGGAGAAGCCCCGGGAGGACGCCGGTCACCGCGGACTCGATGTGAGGATCGTCGCGGCAACATGTGACATGAACCGGGAGAAAACTGCGACCGAGGCCAACGACATCATGTTGGTCCGGAGCCCGGTGAGTGCAGCGGGGCAGCGGCCCGGGGAGCACCGGGAGCACCGGGCAGCTGGGATGACAAACACCGGGGCCGTGAACCGGACACACACCGACACGAGAACACTCTGACGTCTGTTCAGCGTCGTTAGCAGCAGGCTAACGCTAGCAGCTAAGACCGAGTTAGCCACACTAACTAGCGAGAAGCCGCTTCACCAGCTAGTTAGCTCGGGTTGGACCAGGTTAATGCTCAGGGTTAACCAGCGGTAACTTCCCTGTTCACATTCAGGAAGCCCAAGTACTCGTACCACAGTGGAGAAGTAATCTATTACAAGTCCTCATTGTACTCTTACTACTGCTGAAGTTTGGAGTAACGGGTCCTGTGACGGTTTCATGAGATTTATCTTCACTCGATTGTAATCGATGCGTTCATTTAAAAGTGAATCACGTGTTTAACTCTAATTGGTTCAGACCTGCTGATTCTCTGTTAATTGATTTGTAGAGGAGGTGAGTTTCACCTCAACGTCATCAGATCCATTAAGGACTGAAGTCTCGGGTCAGTGACATGAACCACGTGACAGTAACCAGTTCATCATCATGTCCATCAGATCTCACCTGAAGACATCCCAACACGGGGAGTCCTCAGATGAACGTTCCTCTTATCTTCTGATCAAGTTCCACAAATCAAATCAAATCATTTACAGTCTTGTTAATCAAGATTCAAGATTTTTTTATTATCAAATGCACAACAACATGAAGCAGTCGCTGGCAGTGAAATGCTTGAGTCTCAGGCTCTCTTCTAACAATGCTCAAGTAATTACAACCTGAAAAATAAAATAGAAATAGTATAAAATAGAAAATCTAAATTTAAAATAGAAAATAAAGTATATATATCTAAATATATATATATAAACAGCTGAGGAGAAAATAAAACAACAATTATGCAACTATATCACGGAGAGAAGTTTAAAAGTCTTATGTCCTGGGGGATGAAACTGTCTCTGAGCCCGGTGCTGCGGTACCGTCGGCTGGGGGGGGGGGGGTCTTTAATAATCCGGCTGCTCTTCTTCCTGCACCGCTGGGTGTAGAGCTCCTCCATGGATGGTAGCTCCGTCCTGGTGATGTGCTGGGCGGACTGCACCACCCTCTGTAGAGCCTCACGGTTCAGGGCGGTGCAGCAGCCGGTCAGGAGGCTCTCTGTGGTTCACCTGTAGAAGTTGCAGAGAATCCTGTAAATCCTCCGGTCAGCGAGTCTGTAACCGTCGGTCAAACCAGATAAACAACTCACACACTCAGTCAGCGCTTGATTCCTAGAACAACATTCAATACACACATTTACTGGAACAGTGGAGGTCAGAGGTCAGATGAATATTTCATGTCCCTGCTTGTCTCCTCACCGCAGCCCGGCCGGGGCCGAGCCAGAGTGACTCACGCGGTGGTGGTGATCTTCCTGGAGTTCTTCGCATGGGGGCTGCTGACCACGCCCATGTTGACCGTAAGGAAACACACGGCAAACGCTCACATGTGCATGACACACACACAGACACACACAGACACACACAGACACACACACACACACACACACATACACCTGTGTTTTCACATGGACTCACTCTGACATTCACTAGGAGGCTGCAGGAGAAGTTCAGGAAAGTGTCCAGAGACACAGACTCAGACATTTGTTATCACAGACGAGCATGTGAGGAACATGTCTGTGATTCAGTTCAGCTTTGGTTAGATTCTCTTTAGCATGGTCCTCATGTGTTGCTCACCTGGCAGGGCCTTAACCCGCAGAGGCCCGGGTTCGATTCCGACCTTTGAGCATGCATGCATATCCCCCCCCCTTTCTCTCTCTATCCCTCTTTTCACAAGCTTACTCTGCTCTTTCCATTAAAGGTGATAAAAAGCCCCAAAGAATACATTCAATCACAACCAGTGTGCACATGTGAGTGTGAGAGGTGGTGACTGACAGACTCTCTGAACATGTACACGTTTGTTTTGTTTCAGGTTCTTCACGAGACGTTTCCTCAGCACACCTTCCTGATGAACGGCCTTGTTCAGGGAGTGAAGGTAGAATCTGTCACATCATCGACACACAAACTTTCACACAGACCACAACACTAACAGACAATTGTTTTCTACATTTGTTCAAATGTGGAAAATCTAAACTGATCGATGCAAAGTGAAATAAGACGGACAGAGACGTTCCTCACTGAGACCTGACCTCAGGTCAGCTGCTGGACTGTGACCCGACCTGAGACCTGGGACTTTCACCAAAGTTAAATCAGAGACAAGCTCTAAATGTTTTCAAGATAACAGAACAAAACTCTCATTAGTCCTCCAGCTCAGAGCGCTGCAACCAAAACCTCCAGGAAGAGTCGACCGGGAGCAGCGTGAACACCTGGCGTCACGTTCTCAGACTTTCAGAATCAATACAGCTGGAGGTCGGTCCTCGGCACAGAGGTCGGTCCTCGGCAGAGAGGTCGGTCCTCGGCCGGGAGGTCGGTCCTCGGCAGAGAGGTCGGTCCTCGGCACAGAGGTCGGTCCTCGGCACAGAGGTCGGTCCTCGGCACAGAGGTCGGTCCTCGGCCGGGAGGACGGAGCGTCTCCGGGCTTTGATTCAGAAACATCTACATGTGCACAGCTGACGCTCAGTGTGACACCTGCAGGGAGAAAACCTGCTCACATGGTCCCCACGTCCAGGATTATGTTGTGTTCCTAATGTGTGTGTCTGTGTGTGCGCAGGGCTTCCTGTCATTCCTGTCAGCTCCTCTGATTGGTGCTCTGTCAGACATCTGGGGCAGAAAGTCCTTCCTCCTCCTGACGGTCTTCTTCACGTGCGCTCCCATCCCCTTCATGAGGATCAGCCCCTGGTGAGAGGACGTGTGTGTGCTTGTGTGTGTGTGTGTGTGTGTGTTGTGTACTGTTGGCTTGTTGTTGTTGCTCAGTGTTTCTCTCTGATAAGTGGAACCTGCTGCCCATGACATCACGTCTCCTGAATCCTGGTTCGACCAATGATCAAACAGCGTCTCACTTTAACGTCCTGAGCAGAATCAAGTCAGACGTGTTGCTTGCGTGTGGGGCCGGGAGAGGAGCACAGAAAAATGTTAATATCTTAAAAACTTGGAAAATTTCCTAAGATCCAATGTCTTAGGGAGAGTTAAGAAATATTTAATACATGTTTCTATATTTAGACAACATTTGGAATGAAGGATGTAAGCTGCAGCTCGTTGCTCTCCGGCCTCGGGCAGTTTGACCAGTCACATGTTGTTCATGTGATCAGCTGAGGATCAGAGAACCGGCAGCAGACGTGTGCACAGAGCAGCTTCCACTCTTCTGAAGCTCGGCTGGTTTGGGTCTTTTTCACTCACTGGTTCATTCTTCAACTCAAACTCCTGCAGCTCAGTCAAACACTCGTCTGTGACAGGTCCTGAATCAGTCAAACCGGTTCCCACGTGTTTGGCCTGAGGAGTTTCACTGTTCTTGTCACATGACTCGATCTCAGTTGATCTGAGGAATTTCATGTTTTTCACAGAATCTGTTGCAAACACTTTATTTTGAGGGAAATAATAAAGGAGCTGATGGAGTGAGTTTGTTGCGTTTGTATTTTCAAAGAGCGCTCAGGAAGTTGAAGGTGTTTCCTGCTCTCTTGTGTTTTCTCTGTGGAAGCTGCACGACACACTTGATGTCTGTTTCTGAGAATCAAGGTCTCTCTTCCTTCTCATCAGTTTATATTGAGTGAACGCACTGGGGACGTGTCACCGATGTGGTGGGAGGTGCCTCACTACAGACTGAGATCAGTCACATGGTTTATTCACAGTTCACAAACCCTCGGTTCAAACTTCCTGCTGCAGAAACAGTTTGAAAGAGACAGTAGTTCTATAATACATCAAAGTAAATGATGAATAAGATGATGAGAGATGGAGAGCATGACTCAGCGCTGGTCCATGACTCTGCTCCTTTCTAATCACTGGTCTTTAAAGTCACTTTAAACTTTGTGTGTGTGTGAAGCAGAAATGCATCAAATGACATAATCAGGACGCCACGGAAATATTTCTCACTTAAAATGAAATTGTGTGTGTGTGTCTGCGTGTGTGTGTCTGTGTGCGTGTGTGTGTGTGTCTGTGTGTGTGTCTGTGTGTGTGTGCAGGTGGTATTTCGCTCTCATCTCAGTCTCAGGGACCTTCGCTGTGACCTTCTCGGTGATCTTTGCCTACGTCGCTGACATCACAGAGGAACACGAGCGGAGCACCGCCTACGGCCTGGTAACTCCTCCCCCTCCCCCTCCCCCACACTCGCACTCACTGAAGTTCCCCAGGTGCACTGTGGGTGATGTAGGATCTGAAAAGGGAGGAGGTTGTGATTCTCTGCTGCATTGATTCATGAAGCTCCGCCTCCTCTCACCAGGTGTCTGCGACCTTCGCAGCCAGTCTGGTGACCAGTCCGGCGATCGGCGCCTACCTGTCGGCCCAGTACGGGGACAGCCTGGTGGTCCTGGTCGCCACGGTGATTGCTGTGGCAGACATCGCCTTCGTGTTCTTCATCGTCCCCGAGTCGCTGCCGGACAAGATGAGGCTGACGTCCTGGGGCTTCCCCATCTCCTGGGAGCAGGCCGACCCCTTCGCAGTGAGTCCATCAGCAGCACAGGGTCAGAGGTCAGAGGTCACAGCCCGGGGCCAGCACTCAGCTCGCATTAGGAAAATACTGAATATTTAAAATATGTCAACTCAGTGTTTAACATTTTACTGAGACAGACTTTATCATGTGTGAGAGATGGAGGCTGCTGTTCAAAGACATGATGAACAACATGTTAACACATCAAGACAGGAGGCGCTGAAATGCTCCTTGGTTGGTTGGTTGGTTGATTGGT
>NC_070629.1:30661227-30678727 GCF_947347685.1 Pleuronectes platessa
TGTCCACCCGTCTGTCCACCCGCCCGTCCACCCGTCCGTCCACCCGTCTGTCCACCCGTCTGTCCACCAGTCTGTCCACCCGTCTGTCCACCCGTCTGTCCACCCGTCTTATCATCCGTCTGTCCACCCGTCTGTCCACCCGTCTGTCCACCCGTCTGTCCACCCGTCTGTCCACCAGTCTGTCCACCCGTCTGTCCACCCGTCTGTCCACCCGTCTGTCCACCCGTCTTATCATCCGTCTGTCCACCCGTCTGTCCACCCGTCTTATCATCCGTCTGTCCACCCGTCTGTCCACCTGTCTTATCATCCGTCTGTCCACCCGTCTGTCCACCCGTCTTATCATCCGTCTGTCCACCCGTCTGTCCACCCGTCTGTCCACCCGTCTTATCATCCGTCTGTCCACCCGTCTGTCCACCCGTCTTATCATCCGTCTGTCCACCCGTCTGTCCACCCGCCCGTCCACCCGTCCGTTCATCCGTCTGTCCACCCGTCTTATCACCCGTCTTATCATCCGTCTGTCCACCCGTCCGTCCACCCGTCCGTCCACCCGTCTGTCCACCCGTCTGTCCACCCGTCTTATCATCCGTCTGTCCACCCGTCTGTCCACCCGTCTGTCCACCCGTCTGTCCACCCGTCTGTCCACCCGTCTTATCATCCGTCTGTCCACCCGTCTGTCCACCCGTCTTATCATCCGTCTGTCCACCCGTCTCTCCACCCGTCTGTCCACCCGTCTTATCATCCGTCTGTCCACCCGTCTGTCCACCCGCCCGTCCACCCGTCCGTCCACCCGTCTGTCCACCCGTCTGTCCACCCGTCTGTCCACCCGTCTGTCCACCCGTCTGTCCACCCGTCTTATCATCCGTCTGTCCACCCGTCTGTCCACCCGTCTGTCCACCCGTCTGTCCACCCGTCTTATCATCCGTCTGTCCACCCGTCTGTCCACCCGCCCGTCCACCCGTCCGTTCATCCGTCTGTCCACCCGTCTTATCACCCGTCTTATCATCCGTCTGTCCACCCGTCCGTCCACCCGTCCGTCCACCCGTCTGTCCACCCGTCTGTCCACCCGTCTGTCCACCCGTCTTATCATCCGTCTGTCCACCCGTCTGTCCACCCGTCTGTCCACCCGTCTTATCATCCGTCTGTCCACCCGTCTGTCCACCTGTCTTATCATCCGTCTGTCCACCCGTCTGTCCACCCGTCTTATCATCCGTCTGTCCACCCGTCTGTCCACCCGTCTGTCCACCCGTCTTATCATCCGTCTGTCCACCCGTCTGTCCACCCGTCTTATCATCCGTCTGTCCACCCGTCTGTCCACCCGCCCGTCCACCCGTCCGTTCATCCGTCTGTCCACCCGTCTTATCACCCGTCTTATCATCCGTCTGTCCACCCGTCTGTCCACCCGCCCGTCCACCCGTCCGTTCATCCGTCTGTCCACCCGTCTTATCACCCGTCTTATCATCCGTCTGTCCACCCGTCTTATCACCCGTCTTATCATCCGTCCGTCCACCCGTCCGTCCACCCGTCCGTCCACCCGTCTGTCCACCTGTCTTATCATCCGTCTGTCCACCCGCCCGTCCACCCGTCCGTCCACCCGTCTGTCCACCCGTCTGTCCACCAGTCTGTCCACCCGTCTGTCCACCCGTCTTATCATCCGTCTGTCCACCCGTCTGTCCACCAGTCTGTCCACCCGTCTGTCCACCCGTCTGTCCACCCGTCTGTCCACCCGTCTGTCCACCCGTCTGTCCACCCGTCTGTCCACCCGTCTTATCATCCGTCTGTCCACCCGTCTGTCCACCCGTCTGTCCACCCGTCTGTCCACCAGTCTGTCCACCCGTCTGTCCACCCGTCTTATCATCCGTCTGTCCACCCGTCTGTCCACCCGTCTGTCCACCCGTCTGTCCACCCGTCTGTCCACCCGTCTGTCCACCCGTCTGTCCACCCGTCTGTCCACCCGTCCGTCCACCCGTCCGTCCACCCGTCCGTCCACCCGTCCGTCCACCCGTCCGTCCACCCGTCTGTCCACCCGTCTTATCATCCGTCTGTCCACCCGTCTTATCATCCGTCTGTCCACCCGTCTGTCCACCCGTCTGTCCATCCGTCTGTCCACCCGTCTGTCCACCCGTCTGTCCACCCGTCTTATCATCCGTCTGTCCACCCGTCTTATCATCCGTCTGTCCACCCGTCTGTCCACCCGTCTGTCCATCCGTCTGTCCACCCGTCTGTCCACCCGTCTGTCCATCCGTCTGTCCATCCGTCTGTCCACCCGTCTGTCCACCCGTCTGTCCATCCGTCTGTCCATCCGTCTGTCCACCCGTCCGTCCACCCGTCTGTCCACCCGTCCGTCCACCCGTCTGTCCACCCGTCCGTCCACCCGTCTGTCCACCCGTCCGTCCACCCGTCCGCCTGCGGGAGGCGGTGGAGGAAATGGAGAAAAATCGGAGGAAGGGAAGTGGAAGGAAGGAACCCAGAGAAACTGACTGTGTGTGTCTGTGTGTTTGTGTGTTTGTTGTCAGGTGTGGCTCAGGGGATGATCACCGGTATCAGAGGATTGTGTAACGGTTTGGGTCCGGCTCTGTACGGCTTCATCTTCTTCCTGTTCAATGTGGAGCTGGACGACATAGAGCCGGTGTCAGGAAGACCCACAAAGATCACAGAGGTACACACACACACACACACACACACACACACACACACACACACACACACACACACACACACACACACACACACAGTAGTAAACCTACTTCCTGTGTCTCTGCAGAAGTCCATGATCCCCGGCCCCCCCTTCCTGTTCGGAGCGTGCTCCGTCTTCTTCGCCCTCTTGGTGGCGTTCTTCATCCCAGAGAACCAGCGACTGGCCGACGTCAAAACCAGCTCCGCCCGCAAGACCAGTGGCGCCACCGCCCTGAGCGCCAGCCCTCTGGCCACGCCCACCAGTGACACAGAGGACATTGAGCCGCTCCTGCAGGACAGCAGCCTGTGACTGACAGCTGGCCCGGCCAATCACAGCGCTGAGGCCTGAGCTCCACTCTGCAGGTCCGGCCCATTTCAAAATGAAGAGCTTTTATTTTGTATTTCCTCAGATTCTGACTGTTCAGAGAAGAGTCAGGAAACATCAGGCGGCATCAAACCGACGAGCTGGTTTCATCGACCCACAGACATCATATTCATAGAGCTCATGTTTCATCATCAATCAGCAGGAGGGTTATTAACATCCAAAAAAAAATCTGATTGATTAATTGTTTCAACCAAAAATTCCACATTCTCTGGTCACAGATCCTCAGATGAGATGTTTTCCTGAAACCAGATGTTTTATATATAATAACTGATATTTAGAGCAACATATTGACATCAACTACACACTTATGATAATATCATGTAACTAATCGAGCGGCTCTCCATCATTAGTTAGTTTTGTGTAGTGACATTAAAATCTGCTCGGACGCACAAACATCAACCAAGTGGAATTTGACTGAATTATTATTTTAATTCAATTTTCTACAGTTTATTTTCAATCATATCTTTATTATGAATCTTTTTGTAGTGAAAGTTACGTCATCAGATTAAAAACTAATAAAACTAAACAGTCACTGTTAAGCTGCCGCCTGTTGTCAGGTGGGGGGGGGGGGGGGGGTCGTAGTCTTTCAGTCTGCATGGGGCTTCATCTGGTTCACATGTAACATCAGGATGGATCACGAGCAGCGTCTACATGTTGGAACCTTCTCACCTGACGAGTGTGAAGCTCTGAACCAGGTGTGAACGAGTCCGGAGTCAAACCTCCAGACGCTCAGGTACTGAGGCTCACTGGTGTTGATGGAGTCGCTCCACTTGGAGATGTGATATTAATAACACGCTCTGCAGATAGACTCAATCTGGACCTGAAAACAAATTGTGCCATTTTGTTATTTTACTTTTAGTTAATATTGTTTGTAAAGTTTGTTAAAAGTAAAAATATCACATTCCAGAGAAGAGGATTCAGTTTGAAGGGGGACGGCTCCTCCCACAGGCTCCTCCCACCTGGAGTCACTGGTTTGATTTCCATCGTTCAGACGTTTCACTGAATCTTTGAGTTTCTGGATGTTCAACCTCAAGCTGCAGATGTTTGTTCACCATCGATCCCAGTTACTGTAAACGAGACGCAGATGAATCTTTGACTGTGGTGGTGGACTCATGTCTGCCCCTGGTGGCTGGGACAGGTTACAGTCTCATGTCAGCATCATCATCTTCATCATCATCTTCATCTTGGTTTCCTGACGCCAGCTTCAGCCTCACGGAGCTGAACTGATCATCGTCTCAAAGTTTCACGTTATTATTTAATCTTGAACTTTCTTTTCAAACCAAACTCCTCAACTCGGCCGAGAAGTTCCTGTTCTACTCTCTGTAGCTGAAGATGTCAAACAAAGACAGACGCACCTACAGGATCTTTTTCTACAGGTCCGTCTGCAGAGTCGTTACTGAATGTCCCAGAATGCACCCTGTCTCGCATCCGTCTGCTGCTGCGTTCGAGTCTCGCTGGAAAATTCCTCTTGAGCGCCGTCGGTTCTCACGAAGAAACGTTTGATCAGATGTGAATGAACGGGAATCACAGAGTTTTTTATTTTCTAGTTTTAGAATAATTCAGATAAACTTGTTTTTAGACTTCTTGGGATTTTCCAGCGGACGTGAACATCAGCAGATTATATGTCAACATGTTTATTTCATGTAAACGAAACTTGAACAGGTTCTGAATTTAAAAATCAAGTTTCACTCATTTTGGTTCTGAAGAGATATCAGTATTTTCACAGGAGCCGTTAAACCTCGTTAGTTTTTTTTTTGGGGGTAACAACCAAAATATGTTTTGGTAATTTCCACTCTGTGTTTTACAAAATCACTATAGTTGTAAAAACTGAGTTGAGACATTTAACATGTGAAACATTTCATTTACAGACGTCTTGATATTGACATAAATCAGGTTTTTCTTTTTGTGTCAAAACTTTTAAAGAACTAAACCAAGTTTCTTTATATTTGATGTTAATCTCTGAAAACTTGAGCTGATCGTGTTACTGAAGGTTCTGTTCAACCTGCTGACGGAGAGAACAGCTTAATCATTGGAGGAGAGACGGTCACTGATGCAGTCAAACATATAAAGTGGAGATATTGAATATATATATATATTCAATATCACCCCCCCTCCTTTGTGTACATGATGCAGAACATTTGCTGACACTGCACTTTAATTTCTCTGAACGTGCCTCGAATCATTCTCCATGTTGATATCGTTTTTATAGAGAAACCAAGAGAAGTGTTGTGCATCTTTTATCTTATTAAGAACATAATTTTGAATAATATCTATAATAATAATAAAGAGAAATGTATTGAATTTGGATTTGTGATTGTTTGTGTGTGTGTGTGTGTATTTACTCATGGATTTTAATTTCTTTTTACTATTTTTGTTTTTAAAATGTTAAAGTTCCCTCAAGTTCCAAAATAACAAATCTATTACAATTTGAGAAATATGTTTATTTATAAAAAATATACGTATATAGGTTTTAAACCAAATATAATAATTACAGTTGAAGATCAGAACACTTTATTTTTCACAAACCACATTTATTCAATTTGTTCAACTGACCTGACCACAAACACATTTCAGTCTCCGAGCAGCACATGAATACAAATATAAAGATAAAACTCTTATTTTTAAAGATAATGAAGGAAATAACAGCACTGTTTTTTACTCATCTTTTAACTATAACTTAATCAGGTTGCAGCTCAACTTTAACAACTTCACACTGTCTAACAAGTACAAATATATTTGACCTGAAATACATAAAATCACCAGAAGAACAAACAGTTTGACTAGATTCTTTGACACGATAAACTAGATTCACTCCTGTTTAAATATTAAATCTTTCAGAGCTTTTTACTCTTTGAACTGATGAATCCAGTTTTTAACCGACTGTCACAAGTTTCTCAAATCCCAGATAATAAATGGTCAATATGGGTCAAAGATGAGATTAAAAAACGTTTGTGAAAGCGTCGAATGAAAATATCGTCTGAGTTGAATTGTTTCAATGTTGAAAATCCAGTTTTTGGAATGAAAAGTTACAAAACAAAACATTATATCAAACGTAAAAAGATTAAAAAAACTGATTCCTGACAACAAAAATTAAAAACCAAATGAAATATACAAATACCTCAATGTTCTGATTTTAAAATGTACATATCAGATTTCTCTCATATCTCAGAACTTTTTTTATATATTTCAGAAACAGTTTCATTTAGACTTGTGCAGTTTATGACTTGATTCAGAAACTTTGTATTTGCTGTGATTTAAACATGAGTCATTTGACTTTATAACAGAATCAAAGTGTCACATGGTGTGAAGCCTTCGTCCTCCTCCTCTTCCTCACAGCAGGCAGGAGATGGACACCTTGGTGGTGGAGTATGGGACGGTGTCTGGTAAGGGACAAACGTTACTGATAACTTTAAATATATCAGCTATATATTTAATGAACATAAGGAACATTTGTAATTAAGCATATTTTTTGTGTAAAAATATGTGATGAAATATTACAATATGTTTCAACTCGTTCTGATGTAAAGTTCTGTTCTCAATATAAACATATATATAGATACACATATATTAATGTAAATATCGTTTACTTCTATTTGAGTCAATTAGGATATAATCTATAATTATAAATTAGTAATAGATGTAATTGATTATATCTAAAGTTTTAAATATAAATAATATTACCTCTGTCCGTCAGTGTGCTGATGTACGCCTCGATGAACTCCTTCTCTCTGCCGTCCTTCTTCACCTCCTCCTTCCCTGGTTCTCTCCTCCGCTTGCCCTTTTCTTTCTCCTCCTCTTTCTTCTTCTCTGCGTTCGCCAGGTTGTCGCAAAGTCGAATGAATCTGACGACAAACGAATCGGATCCGATTTAGAAAAACACAGAACTCACTGAACTGGACCTGGACTGGATTCAGTGTATGTGGGTGTGTGGCTGTGGCTGTGGGTGTGGCTGTGGATGTGGCAGTGGGTGTGGCGATGGTGTGGCTGTGGGTGTGGCAGTGGATGTGGCTGTGGGTGTGGCAGTGGATGTGGCAGTGGGTGTGGCTGTGGGTGTGGCTGTTGCTGTGGGTGTGGCAGTGGATGTGGCAGTGGGTGTGGCTGTTGCTGTGGGTGTGGGTGTGGCTGTTGCTGTGGGTGTGGCAGTGGGTGTGGCTGTGGGTGTGGCAGTGGGTGTGGCGATGGTGTGGCTGTGGGTGTGTCAGTGGATGTGGCTGTGGGTGTGGCAGTGGATGTGGCAGTGGGTGTGGCTGTGGGTGTGGCTGTTGCTGTGGGTGTGGCTGTGGTGGTGGGTGCGGCGGTGGGTGTGGCAGTGGGTGTGGCTGTGGGTGTGGCAGTGGGTGTGTCTGTGGGTGTGTCAGTGGGTGTGGCTGTGTCAGTGGGTGTGACTGTGGGTGTGTCAGTGGGTGTGGCTGTGTCAGTGGGTGTGACTGTGGGTGTGTCAGTGGGTGTGGCTGTGGGTGTGTCTGTGGGTGTGTCGGTGGGTGTGTCTGTGGGTGTGTCAGTGGGTGTGTCAGTGGGTGTGGCTGTGGGTGTGTCTGTGGGTGTGTCCGTGGGTGTGTCTGTGGGTGTGTCCGTGGGTGTGTCAGTGGGTGTGTCAGTGGGTGTGTCAGTGGGTGTGTCTGTGGCTGTGGTTGTGGGTGTGGTTGTGGGTGTGTCAGTGGGTGTGTCAGTGGGTGTGGCTGTGGGTGTGGCTGTGGGTGTGTCTGTGGGTGTGTCTGTGGCTGTGGCAGTGGGTGTGTCAGTGGGTGTGTCCGTGGGGCAGTAGTACTTGATGTCCGGGTTGCTGCACAGCCTGGTGGGGATGCAGGTGAGCTGCTCGCCGCTGACCACGATCATCTTCAGCGTGCTGATGCTGGCGAGGCCGTGGGGGAGGTACCACAGTTTGTTCTTGTGGAGGAACAGAGTGACCAGCTGCTGCAGCCTGAGACACACACAGGTTACTCACATAACTTCAGTCACGTCCCTGTGGGGACAGCTCAGGCTGGTTTATCAGTAAACTGTCCTCTTCTGACGGGGGACGTGTCCCGGTTACCTGTCCATGTCCTGCGGCAGGTCACTCAGGCCGTTGTGGCTCAGGTCCAACAGCTGCAGGCCGCTCATCCTCAGAGTGCAGACGGGGATGGACACAAACCGGTTCTGTGCAATGTCCAGGTGGACCAGGCGCTTCAGGCTGCTCAGCTGCAGAGACAAGACGCACAGGGACATCGTCTCAGCAAAGACTCACCTGGGACAACACTTCCATCAAAGACAGAGACATTTGTCCTTAAAGAAGAGAAAGATTTGTTTAATTTAACCACAGATGAAGAGGATCTGTCCCCTCAATGTCTCTCTGAGTCCCTCTGTGTCTGTCTCTCTCTGTATGTCTCTCTCTGTGTCTGTCTCTCTGTAGAACTTTCCAGCAGGTTTAACCATTGCTTTACACATATATATATATATATATTAAAAGTGATGAATGTTATGATTTGCTTCTGGGGTATTTGAGGAAACAATTGTGTGCATTTACTCCTTACTTTTGGAATGCAGGCATATTTATGTTATAATTCATATATGTTTAACAATGCCAGGTTATAGGTTTGTTTGTTATCATTCCTGGTCTCCAGAGAGTCTGGGTACGCATGCGTATATAGTCACAGTGTGTAGGTGGCCACGCCCTTAGGTTGCGTTTCAGTTAGTTGATGGTCAGGACTGGTACGCCTTGCCGGTGAGTGATTAACATGTCTAGTAATATACAACAAGAATTAATAACGTGAACGTATAATTTCATTTGGTTAATTCTGGGTTGGTGTTTGTGTTCTGCTTGCAGGTTTACAACCTAATGTTCTGATGTACTGATGTACTTATGTACTGACGTACGGAAGTACTAAATGTCACTAGCTAGCGGTAGCAGTTAGGCTACCTAGCGTGCTTGTTGTGTTTGCGAAAGCAATAAAAGTTCTAAAAGTGACACGAGTGGTATCCGCCGTACTTGGCCTGACACCCTTCCAGTGGGGAATTTATTAGACTACAGCAGGTAGCTAGTAAAAAACTGGACAGTTGTAAACCGCTATCGGAGTCGTGCCAGGAAGTACACGGACCCCGAGCGGAGGATAGCCAGCGCGGAAACGGAGACCCGGTGTCTGGAAAGAAAGCGGCCGGAATTACGCCACTAGAACGGAGGAGCCGAAGCCGAGAGCTAACGGGACCGTTAAAGGGCTGAATAATTCCACAACCGTGAGTAAGACTGTGTGGATAATATAACAGCTGCAGAGTTAAGAGAGTGACTTTGTAAACAACGCCGCTACCTGCCAGAGCAGCCGGCAAAAGACGTGTGTGCAGTTCGCGGACGATCCGTTTGTTTAGAACGATTCTTTGAACGGATCTTTTGTGTGTGCCGTTCACGGACGATCCGTTTGTTTAGAACGATTCTTTGAACGGATCTTTTGTGTGTGCCGTTCACGGACGATCCGTTTGTTTAGAACGATTCTTTGAACGGATCTTTTGTGTGTGCCGTTCACGGACGATCCGTTTGTTTAGAACGATTCTTTGAACGGATCTTTTGTATGTGCCGTTCACGGACGATCCGTTTGTTTAGAACGATTCTTTGAACGGATCTTTTGGACGAGTCATTCATTTTGAACGAATCTTTTGAAGAAGTCCTTTTGGAAAAGGTGATTCTAGTAATTCTGTACACCTAAAGAAGACAAAATGGCGGATAACAAGCCAGATGTAGAGAGCTTAAAGCGGAGGCGCTCCATTGCGCAACGAAACTTTACAACACGAATGAACCGCCTTGAAGTCAGTACTGGCCGTTTACGTGAACTTGAGTTGTCAGAAGAGTTAATGAGATTAAGGGATGATTATGACAAACTCCTCGATGTCAGTAATGAATATATCGACGCACAGAGCCAGATAGACCCTACAGGTGGCGACAGCGAGTTGCGGGACGCCCTGGCGCGGAGAGACGCCAGTGAGCAAAAGTTCCTTGAAACTGAGGGCAAGATCATGGAAATGCTGTGGTCCAAGTATGCAGCGCCAGACATAGACGCTCTTGTAACACAGTTTGAGTCTGCTTTTGATCAGGCTGAGGCGCTCGGGAAAGGTAAAGTAGTGCCATGGGCGCGGCAGGGGGTCGAAAGCGGGAGATTGGATAGGAAACTCCATGGACTCAGAGAGGCTGTGTACACTTGGAGAGACTACCGGCCGCATGGGAAGGATAAATGGACGCTCTTTTTGTCATTGAGAGAGGACAAGGAGCAACTGATGGATGAGTGGACATGTCAACGTGACAATGAGGTTAGGAAGAGGAACAGTACAGAACAGGATGAAGATGGAGGAAGTGGTGACGTGGTCAGTGGGCATGTCACAACAGCGAGCGACAGCCTTACAGCTGCAGGTAACATCACTTTCACCCAACCAGTAACCCTTGCTATTGCTACTCCACCTGTTAACACCCAGCCTGCTGTTGTCAATCCGCCCCTTGATGGGCAGGGAACTGTATATATTGCGAGCTCTCCTTCATTCATGTCCACTGACAGGGCAAGCATCACTACCAGCGCTGCTCAAGGAGTTACTGTCACTAGCCGACCTCAGAGGAGGTATGTAGCAGCTACCACACACAGTACTCCCCAACAGGCATTACAGCCCACCCTACAGTCACGATGGCCTGAGGATAGACTTGGTGTCAGTTTCGCCCATCCTCCAACCCTTGCCAGCACGCCACATCTGTTGAGCGTTCGTGCCGCTCCACCCGTCAATCTCAGCATGGGACAAAGTAGTAGCATGCCACGTGGCGACCCTGGTACGTGCGCCGGTGGGGATAACAGCTCTCAATGGGCCCGACCAAAAATAAGACTCACACCCATAAGTTTACCTAAGTTCTCCGGGGACAGGAGGGACTATTGGCGCTGGAAGGCTGAATGGGAGAGTATCCAGGCGCAAGCGGAGCCTACGGGGTCATGGGAATGCAAGAAACTTCACTTGCTAGACAGTATAGGAGAGACTGTGAAGAGTGAACTCAGACTGTTGCGTTGCAGGGATGCAAACGATATCTTCAGGGAATTAGAGAACCGTTATGGTGATAAAGCGCAAACGACAGAAGAGATCATGTTGGAGTTACAATCACGACCTGCTGTAAAGGACCACCAACCACGAGAGACGTTAGAGTTGATCCTAGCAGTGGAGAGGGCAACATTGGACCTCACAGACCTAGGGTGCACAGACGCTATACAGAATCAGCTAGTGATTCGGTCTTTAGAGAGTAAACTCCCCAATGTCATGAAAAGAGAGTGGCTCATGTGTGTGAGAGACCCTGTTAATAACGTCCACCCAGGAAACCGTTTCGACAGGTTCTTGATGTTCCTGGAAGACCAAAAGTCGTTGCTAGTGAGGTTGGAGCAGTTGCTGCCCAGCAAGCCATGGCCTGCTAATGCTCCTGAGAGACCAAGCTACCGGGAGAGACCAGGTGACAGATGGAGAGAAAAGAAGTCGTTCACTAAGTCTACAGCAAGTGAAGTCAAGAGAGATTCCAAGCAGTTACCATGTGCTGTGTGTGGCGATGGAGAACATGGAGGTAAACTGTTTCGCTGTCAAACTTTCAGGAGGGCCAGTCTGTCAGAGAAGAAAGTTCAGCTGAAAAAGGCAAAGGCATGTACAAAGTGCCTGGATGTTCATGGGGTCGACGGTGCCTGCACTCTAAGGTTCCTCTGTCGTAAGGAGGAGTGTAAGAAAGGCGACACTCCGGTGGACCACCACTATTTCCTCTGCCCTAAGGCACCAACAAAGAAGGATGCTGCTAAGAGGGAAAGCAAAGCAGAGGAAAAGAGGGGACCTCGTGGTCCGACAGAGGAGCAGGAGGCTGTGTTCGCCGAGTTGGGACTGACTCCCCGCCAGTTGGAAGCTGTCCGCAGGGCCTGTACCAACAAGGCAACGTCGAGAGTTTGTTCTGGCAAGGATCTGATAGAACAAAGTGATTTGAAAGAACATCCAGTCCTTATGATGCTCGTACCTGTCACGTCGAAGAGAGGAGACAGTCTTGGAGCCTTGGTCGATCTTGCTTCTGACACCAATTACATTACGCACCAAGCCGCGGAAAGACTTGGACTGACCGGTGAACCAATTTCCCTTGTCGTGTATGGTGTCGGCACGATGAAGGTGAAAGTTGATACAAAAAGGTATCTTGTAACAATAAAAGTGTGGACCTCACGAGGAACCCTGAAGTTCCACGAGATGATCTGCTACGGGATGGAAGACATAGCCAAAGTGGATCGAGTGGTGAGATCGGAGAGGCTGGAGCAGTTTTTCCCCGAAGCTAAGCCGGGAGAACTGGCCCGCCCAGAGAAGATCGATCTATTGATCAGTACTCGAGAAGGCCGATTAGCTCCACAAAGACTGCAAAGGGTCGGCGACCTGGTGTTGTGGGACGGTCCCCTAGGCAAGACGGTGAGTGGTGCGCATCCGGAGCTCTTCGAAGAAGTGGAGGTGACTACATGGCACTCGAAGACGCACTTCGCACACTCTATGAGGGCGGTAGCCGTCAAAGTTGAAGAACACTCCATGGGAAGGCCAGGAAGCCATTTGGAACGAGAAAGTGTGGAGGTTCGAACGACAGCAGCATGCAATAAAGAAGTCATTGAGTGGCTAAAATGGGATAGCATCGGTGCTGCCTGTGATCCTACCTGTGGAGGGTGTCGCTGTGGAAAGTGCCCACCTGGAGGAAAGGAGATGTCCCTTGTTGACGAGAAAGAGCTGGAGATAATAAGGGCAGGTCTAACCTTCAGAGAGAGTGACACCCACAGCGACCAGCCACATTGGGATGCGAAGTACCCATGGAAGGAAAACCCAGCCTCTCTTCCCAACAACCGAAAGGCTGTGGAAGCAACTTTCCTGAGGGCTGAGAAGCGGCTCATGAAAGACCCCCTGTGGAAAGAAGCTTACATGGGGCAAGTCCACGAGATGGTGGGGAGGGGAGCTGCTGTTAAGCTTACTAAGAAAGAGATGGACAGCTGGAATGGCGCCGTGTGGTGGGTGAGCCACCTAACCGCACCAAACCCCCACTCAGTGACTACGCCGGTGCGCCTTGTCTGGAATAGTAGCCAGGAGTTCAGAGGGGTGAGCATGAATAGCATGTTGCTCAAAGGTCCAGACGTCTTAAATCCCATCAGAGCGGTGCTCCTCAGGTTCCGGGAAGGAGAACATGCAGCCATCGGAGACATCACCAAGATGTATAATTCGGTGTGGTTGGAGAAACAAGAGGTCCACGTGCATCGGTTCCTATGGAGAGACTCACCGGAAGATGAGATTGAGGATTATGCTGTCGTGAGGGTGAACATGGGAGACAAACCAGCGGGGTGCATCGCGCAGGTTGCCATGCGAGAGACCGCAAAGTTGCCACAGTTCTCTGATATGAAGGAGGAAAGAAGAGTCATTGAGGAAGACTCCTACGTTGATGACCTCCTCACGTCCCACAATGACCCACACTGTCTAGACAAGATCCTAGGGGGAGTGGAAAAGATACTGACAGCAGGAGGCTTCTATCTCAAGCCCTGGGTCAGGTCCGGTCAAAGTGGGAGGCGGGACGGGACAGAGTCCAAGCCAGTAACTCTGGTGTTGCCCAACCAGCTGGGGGAGGAAGATAACAAAGCCCTGGGGGTTGGTTACGTCGTGCGAGACGACGAACTCTTTGTGATGGTCTCCATCAACTTCTCCAGAAGGAAGAAGAAGATGAGAACTGAGATTGACCTCACTGAAGAAGAAGTGGAAGTAAAGACACCAAACCCACTGACTCGTCGTGTTCTACTGAGTCAGATCGCCGGGCTGTATGACCCGATCGGTCTAGCAACACCTGTGAAACAAAAGGGAGTGATCCTTGTGAGAAGAGCCTTCCAGGAAGCTGGCAAGCTTACTAAAGACACCTGGGATGAACCTCTGTCTGACGAGCTCAGAGGGAAGGCAATTGAACTGTTCAAGGAGTATGCTCGTCTGAGTAGCATCAAGTTCCACAGAAGCCTCACGCCCTCCGACTGGAGGGGTAAACCTTGGGGAATTACATTTTCTGACGGGAGCTGTGAGTCCTATGGCGCTGTACTGTACTTGCGATGGGAGACGTCAGATGGTGTGGTCACTAGGCTGGTAGAGTCAAAGGCCAAGTTAACCCCCCTCGACCAGAAAGGTGACGCGGTCAAGGCTGAGGTCTGCGGGGCTGTCTTTGCTGCACGTCTAAAGGGATACGTATTGAAGCATGGACGATTGGACGTGGAAAAGTGGTACCACTTCATTGACAGTCAGACGGTGCTGGGAGCCATCCAGAGAGAGAGCTACGGATTCCAAACATTCTTCGCGAACCGAGTCGGAGAGATTCAGAAGGCTGGGCCCGTAACTGACTGGTGGTGGATACCAGGCGAGGTCAACATCGCTGATCTAGTCACGAGGGGGTGCTCTCCCGAACTACTGGGTGAGAACTCTGTGTGGCAGAAAGGTCCCAAGTTCTTGTCTAGTCCAGTCGAGGATTGGCCCATGAAGTCCGCTTCAAAAGTGGCAGCTGACGCTAGGGAGATGGTGAGTAAACTCCAGAGAAAGGCCTTCTCGGCAACCCTCACCAGAGCTCAAGCCAAGAAGTTGTTAAATCCTGACAGTCCTGGTGGTGAAGATCCAATAGTCACAGATGGAGTTAGTGGGGCTCCAGCGTCTTTAGAGAATGGGCTGAAGTTGACCTCAACTGAGACCAAGGAGGCGGAGATGCTGTGGGGAGCCACGCTCATAGACCAAGTGGATCCAACAAGGTGCAGTTCTTTAGCTAAGCTCTGTGGAGTAGTCGGTTATGTCCGTAGAGCCGTGAAGAAGTGGCTGGCCTGTGTAGGCAGGGCCTCTATGCCAGCAAAGTGGGAGGCAGTACTGACAGTAAAGGAACGCAAAGCTGCATTCCAAGACCTATGCCTAGCCGCCCAGACGGGAGTCACGTTTCCTGTGACGACGCTAAACAGACTTGTTGTCAGCAGGGATGAAGCTTCAGGGCTCCTGAAATGCTATGGTAGAGTCCAGGCCATTACTCAGGAAGAGACCGGTGTGCCCCTGGTCCCTTACAATGCGTGGATCAGCACACTTCTCACACGAGAGGCCCATGAAGCTAACCACGAAGGTGTTGCTGGCACACTCCTCCGTGCGAGGTCTAAAGCATGGGTGGTGCAGGGACCAAGGATTGTCAGAAATGTCATTGACTCCTGTATGCACTGTCGAAAGGCCAAAGCGAGGATGTGCAAACAGGTGATGAGTGTGCTCCCCCTCGAACGAACTGAACCAGCCGCACCTTTCGAGTTTACGACATTGGACCTTTTCGGCCCCTATGTTGTTAAAGATACCATAAGGCGAAGAACAAAGATGAAAGTCTGGGGCGTGGTGTTCAGTTGTATGGCTTCGAGAGCAGTACATGCTGACATTGTGAAAGATCTGTCGACAGAAGGATTCCTGAAAACATACCAGCGCTTCGTAGCTCTCAGAGGTCACCCAAAAAAGCTCTGGTCGGATCAAGGAACCAATTTTGTGGGCGCCAGGCCAGTATTACAGGGGCTTTATGAGTTCCTAAGTAGCATCAACAAGGATCAGATCCAGAAGAAGGCGGCAGTTGAGGGAACCGACTGGATGTGGGTGTTTCACCCAGCGGACTCTCCCCACCGAAATGGGGCAGCTGAGGCAGCTGTCCGTGTTCTCAAGAGAGCGCTAAGCAGTGTTGGCGAAGAAGGTAACTTGACGGCGCTAGAGTTCCAGACCCTCCTGTACCTCGCTGCTAACCTGTCAAACGAGAGACCAATCGGTGCCAGAGCCCAAGTACAAGATGAGACCGTGGAAGTCGTCACTCCCAACTCTCTTCTGCTCGGTCGCGCAGGACCCAGTGGGGACTCCCGAGGGTTTGAGTATCCAACTTACCCTGTCGTGCGTCTGAGAGCAATACAGATCGAGGTTGACAAGTTCTGGAAGCGGTGGAGCCAGCTGGCGGGTCCGGGCCTCTACATCCGTCAGAAGTGGCACGCGCCTGCTAGGAATGTTGCAGCGGGGGACCTGGTGTGGTTAGCTGACCAGAACGCACTGAGGGGCCAGTTCAGGCTGGGTCGAGTCGTGGAGGTGTGTCCTGACGTGAGGGGCATAGTACGAGATGTGAGGGTGAGAACATGTCAAAGCTTTCCAGTTTTTGGCGGACAGCCCAAGAGAGACCGAAGTGTGGAGAACTATCCCTCCACCATCCTCCATAGGGACGTTAGGAGGTTGGTGGTTCTGCTTCCAGTGGAGGAGCAAGAAGATACTTCCCCACCATGGTGTGTTTCGGTTGGTAAAGGACAGTAAAGGATCCCCACCATGGTGTGTTTCGGTGACGGATCAAGACCCCCCCACTACCATCCTCCCAGAGGTTGGTGGTGTGTTTCGGTGAAGGATCAAGACCCCCCCACTACCATCCTCCCGGAGGCTGGTGGTGTGTTTCGGTAAAGGAGGTTGTGATGTCATCAAGGACAATGTGTGTTGTTTATGGACATCAAAACTTCTATGAACCTATAGTTATTCATGTCCAAGAATGCAACAGTAAGTTATGTGCATGGTTGTGGAATGAATTTCACATGGGAAAGGTTAACTGTTTCGGTTATAGTGGCCTACTTGGATTCTAGAATCAGTAGGCCAAGTGGGAGGTGTAGAACTTTCCAGCAGGTTTAACCATTGCTTTACACATATATATATATATATATTAAAAGTGATGAATGTTATGATTTGCTTCTGGGGTATTTGAGGAAACAATTGTGTGCATTTACTCCTTACTTTTGGAATGCAGGCATATTTATGTTATAATTCATATATGTTTAACAATGCCAGGTTATAGGTTTGTTTGTTATCATTCCTGGTCTCCAGAGAGTCTGGGTACGCATGCGTATATAGTCACAGTGTGTAGGTGGCCACGCCCTTAGGTTGCGTTTCAGTTAGTTGATGGTCAGGACTGGTACGCCTTGCCGGTGAGTGATTAACATGTCTAGTAATATACAACAAGAATTAATAACGTGAACGTATAATTTCATTTGGTTAATTCTGGGTTGGTGTTTGTGTTCTGCTTGCAGGTTTACAACCTAATGTTCTGATGTACTGATGTACTTATGTACTGACGTACGGAAGTACTAAATGTCACTAGCTAGCGGTAGCAGTTAGGCTACCTAGCGTGCTTGTTGTGTTTGCGAAGCAATAAAAGTTCTAAAAGTGACACGAGTGGTATCCGCCGTACTTGGCCTGACACCCTTCCAGTGGGGAATTTATTAGACTACAGCAGGTAGCTAGTAAAAAACTGGACACTCTCTGTGTCTGTCTCTCTGTGTCTGTCTCTCTGTTTCTGTCTCTCTGTGTCTGTCTCTCTGTGTCTGTCTCTCTGTGTCTGTCTCTCTGTGTCTGTCTCTCTGTTTCTGTCTCTCTGTGTCTGTCTCTCTGTGTCTGTCTCTC
>NC_070629.1:30683727-30697172 GCF_947347685.1 Pleuronectes platessa
GTTTGTTCTTCATCTTCATCTTTATCAGTTTCACTCTCTGTTTGTTCTTCATCATCATCTTCATCATCAGTGTCACTGTCTGTTTGTCTCAGGATCCCAGGATCCAAAGACCCGAGCTTCGGTTCACTTCTTTACGGCCTGAAAACCCACGGGAAAATAACCGTGCGAAGAGGAACCATCCGATTCAACCCCAAGGTCTGTTCCTCCTCCTCATCGTCTTCATGTTCTTCTTCTTCTTCTTCTTCTTCTTCTTCTTCTTCTTCTTCTTCTTCTTCTTCTTCTTCTTCTCAATCTAAGACGTGAAGTGCTGCTGTGCTCAGGTTCGAGCTCTTTACGTGGACCAGTGGTCCACATCCAGGACTCAGCGGTCCCAGGCGGCCCAGGGCGGAGGGACCAGTCCCGGGACCCCTCCGACCTCCACCTCCCCAGATGGAGCAGAGACAGGAGTCCGAGCCCGGAGGCAGATGGCGTCTCGCCTGATGACCAAGCTGAAGACAGAGAGGTGACACCAGTGGCTCTGATGATCTTCATTCCCTAGAGACTCCACAGAAACCTGTGACATCATCAGGTTCACACAGCGACTCGTGAAGGTCCCAGGAGGTTGTTTGGTCTGAAGCGTGGGAGATGTGTGTTTGTTATTGTTATTGGAGCCGAGAGGAACCGAGAGGAGCCGAGCACATGTTCTCATGGACCAGTTTCTGTTCACACACATTCAGGGTCAGTCTGGAGGCGACTGCAGTACCAACGTGTGCCTGAAGGCTCGAGCCCCCAGCACGACTCAGTCTCAACACATTATTCAGTTTGTCATCACACACAACGTTCAGCTGGTTCCCTTCTTCAGGCCGGGCGTGGGCTTTAACTCTGATTCCCTGTGTTTGTATAATCGACCATATGTTTAATGCAACTCTCATCTCGACTGCTCGTGTCTGAAGAGGTTCTCTGAGCTGAGGGGGATTTGATCCAATACAAATCTGGATCAGTGAGTTTCAATAGGCTTCATAAGGAGGCTGCTGGTGGAACTGTTCCATATTGAATCATGTACAATGTGAAACTCAGTTCACGGCCGCCCTCTTGTCTTTAAGTGTCACGACCTTTGCCCTTTCTCTCCAAAGGTCGATGTTCATCTCTGACAAACATGGCGTCAGCATCACCTCCGAGCAGCAGTTCAACCAGGGGAAGCTCAGCTTGTGTATGGAAGGCACATACGAGGTACTGATCCTGACTCTGCTGATCCAGATCCAGCTGTTGTGGTTCAGTGACTCAGTTCTTCTCTGTGTAAACAGTACGAGGTCAAACTGAGTGTGAGGAACTCTGGAGCCGAGCCGGTGCTCTTCACCTACTACGCTCCGCTGCACTGGCTCAAGCACTTGGCCCTGACGGACGAGCACAAGGTGACCAGGAGGAACCCTCGGACCCTGGGACCAGGTAAACCATCACAGGGGGTCTGCTGGGAGCACTGGGAACACACAGCTGATCAGCGTCTGTTGTGTTCTCAGGTGAAAGCTACGACATCAGCGTTAGCTTCCGATGCAGCTGGGTCGGTTTCTATCCTGTGACTCTGGCCTTTGAGTTCAAACCCGACCTGGAGCCGACCTCCGCTGAGTTCTACATCGTGCGCTTCATCGAGGCCCGCTGCATCACGGCCCTGGGCGTGGAGCTGGCGCCCATCGCACCCTACAAGCCTCAGCCCCTCTGCACCTGGACCCCCGAGGTCCACTGCACCATCGTGGACGGGCAGCGGCCTGAGGGGTAAAGCTGTGTGTCTAAATCTGCAGTTAAACAGACGTCACGTGTTTGATTCCTTGTGTTGTCTACAGGTCTTTACCTGGTCTGGTTTACTGGATTGAATGGTTGCGTTGCTCAGTCAAAGTGGTTCCAGTTGTGTAGCTGTTTCCTTCTTGTGCGTCTCCGAGCTGGAGGTGAATCCCACTGAGGTCTGGAGTCTGAACCTCTGCTCTGTGTCTCTCTCACCAGGATGTCGGTGCTGCAGCTGAAAAATGAGGTTCCTTTAAAACAGTATTGTATTCCAGCGTATGTGAACCAACTGATCGAGTCCCTGAAGTCTGGTCAGCCGGGTCAAAGGTGAATTCAATATGGAGCTAAACCTTCAGTGTCTCCATCCCAGCAGCCTCTGCTCCTCAGTACAAACGCTGCCGTCCACTTGTTGTCCTCGTCTCTGATCAGACAGACGCTGCTGGAGACTCCTCTCAGCTGGGAGGTCTACACCCAGAAGTTCCAGCTGCTGCTGTTTCTGGAGGAGCGTCAGATGGAGTCGGACATCAAGAGATACAACATCCCCAACAACGAGAGAGCAGAGCACGCCGTCATGTCCAGAGACCCAGTCAACAAGAAGCTCCTCGTGCTGGACGTAAATATAAACATCCACTCAATCACCATCTATATATATATATACACCTGTAGCTGCTGATGAATATGTATATGAAGAGGATCAGTGACTGTATAGGATCAGAGGATATATATCCCCCCCCCCCCTCAGGTGCCGGGTGTGGCTGAGAACCGTCCCTCGGTTCTACGTGGAGACGTGCTGCTGGTTTGTCCCTCGGGGGAATCGGGGGTGAAGTATCGAGGCTACGTTCACAGTGTGGAGCTGAACAAAGTCAAACTGGGCTTCAGCTCCAAGTAGGACCTCCAACACCCACCACATGTCACTGAAGGTTCTCAGAGAAGAGGAGATTCTGAAGGTTTGCTTGTTTGCAGTTTGCTGAGTCGGTTCTTCGAGGGGATGAGGTTCAGGGTGGAGTTCACGTTGAACCGGACCGGCCTGCGGGTCCAGCACCGAGCAGCAGAGCTGGCAGCTGAGCACGGCCTGGAGGAGCTGCTGTTCCCTGCTGCTCCGGCCCAGAGGCAGCCCGAGCTGCCTGACCTCAGGTCAGTCCAGCTGCTGCATGTTGGGCTTGTTTCTTCCTCCCTCTGCACGAGTCACTGAGTCACAGGTCAGGTGATCACGGACTGATGTGTCACGATTCACAGTCAACGCCCAGGATCCCTGAGGGGACATGAGGGAAGGACAGCGCCCTCCACTGACAGCTGCAGTTACTGCAGTAGACTCTGACAAAGATTGTGTTTCACCAGCAGACACCGAGCTGCACTCGGTCACTTGTGTTGTTGTGTGGTTTCTACTTCAGCCACTGAAAGTTTCACTGGACTTTTCATTACAGCGGCTGAGACCCACGGGGACATGAGGTCCAAAACAGAAGTTCTCCTGTGAGATTCTGTGTTCATCGCTGTGTGTCGCTCTGTTGTTCACAGATTGTTTGACCGGAATCTGGAGAAGAACCCACAACAGCTTGGAGCTGTCCAGCACATCGTAGCTGGATCGTCCAAGCCGGCCCCCTACCTGGTGTTCGGTCCACCGGGGACAGGTGCAGCCAGTTCACTGTGGTTCTGTTTCAAGAACCGGTCATCATCAGGTGTATCTCACAAGAGAAGAGAAGTTAGATCTGTGATCAGGAAAGATTCTTCTAATGTGGCAACAATTTCTTAACTTTACCAGCTTCGATCATCCTCTCTTAGTCCCACAGGGGAACCAGCAGCTAAGAGGACAGACAGAGGACAGACAGAGGACAGACAGGGGACAGACAGGGGACAGACAGAGGACAGACAGAGGACAGACAGGGGACAGACAGAGGACAGACAGAGGGCAGACAGAGGACAGACAGGGGACAGACAGAGGACAGACAGGGGACAGACAGAGGACAGACAGAGGACAGACAGAGGACAGACAGAGGACAGACAGGGGACAGACAGGGGACAGACAGGGGACAGACAGAGGACAGACAGAGGACAGACAGAGGACAGACAGAGGACAGACAGAGGACAGACAGGGGACAGACAGGGGACAGACAGAGGACAGACAAAGGGCAGACAGAGGACAGACAGAGGACAGACAGGGGACAGACAGGGGACAGACAGAGGACAGACAAAGGGCAGACAGAGGACAGACAGAGGACAGACAGAGGGCAGACAGAGGGCAGACAGAGGACAGACAGAGGACAGACAGAGGGCAGACAGAGGACAGCCAGAGGACAGACAGAGGACAGACAGGGGACAGACAGGGGACAGACAGAGGACAGACAAAGGGCAGACAGAGGACAGACAGAGGACAGACAGGGGACAGACAGAGGACAGACAAAGGGCAGACAGAGGACAGACAGAGGACAGACAGAGGGCAGACAGAGGACAGACAGAGGACAGACAGAGGACAGCCAGAGGACAGACAGAGGACAGACAAACGGCAGACAGAGGACAGACAGAGGACAGACAGAGGACAGACAAAGGGCAGACAGAGGACAGACAGAGGACAGACAGAGGGCAGACAGAGGACAGACAGAGGACAGACAGAGGGCAGACAGAGGACAGACAGAGGACAGACAGAGGGCAGACAGAGGACAGACAGAGGACAGACAGAGGACAGACAAAGGGCAGACAGAGGACAGACAGAGGACAGACAGAGGGCAGACAGAGGACAGACAGAGGACAGACAGAGGACAGACAAAGGGCAGACAGAGGACAGCCAGAGGACAGACAGAGGACAGACAAAGGGCAGACAGAGGACAGACAGAGGACAGACAGAGGGCAGACAGAGGACAGACAGAGGACAGACAGAGGGCAGACAGAGGACAGACAGAGGACAGACAGAGGGCAGACAGAGGACAGACAGAGGACAGACAGAGGACAGACAGGGGACAGACAGGGGACAGACAGAGGACAGACAAAGGGCAGACAGAGGACAGACAGAGGACAGACAGAGGACAGACAGGGGACAGACAGGGGACAGACAGAGGACAGACAAAGGGCAGACAGAGGACAGACAGAGGACAGACAGGGGACAGACAGGGGACAGACAGAGGACAGACAGAGGGCAGACAGAGGGCAGACAGAGGACAGACAGAGGACAGACAGAGGACAGACAGAGGGCAGACAGAGGGCAGACAGAGGACAGACAGAGGACAGACAGAGGACAGACAGAGGACAGACAGAGGGCAGACAGAGGACAGACAGAGGGCAGACAGAGGGCAGACAGAGGACAGACAGAGGGCAGACAGAGGGCAGACAGAGGACAGACAGAGGACAGACAGAGGACAAACAGAGGACAGCCAGAGGACAGACAGAGGACAGACAGAGGGCAGACAGAGGGCAGACAGAGGACAGACAGGGGACAGACAGAGGACAGACAGAGGACAGACATCGAGTCAGAGCTGTGCCAGGACCCAACGTTAGGCCACAGAGATTCAAACCCTCAGTGTCAGAGCTGGTTCCTCATGAGAGAGGAAGGAGATTTAGATGAAGTGTGAAGTCAGAAGCACAGGACTCCACCTGGAACATGGATTCTTAGGTTCCCAGAGACTCAGAGGAATCAGAGGAGATTCCTGCTTCACTCAGGGACAGAGAGGAAGTTTCTAGAACCAGAAGTTGATCACACCTGACCTCTTCTGGTTTGTCTGTTCAGGTAAAACGGTGACTCTGGTGGAGGCCATCAAGCAGATCGAGAAGACTCAGGCCTCCTGCCACATCCTGGCCTGCGCTCCCTCCAACAGCGCTGCTGACCTGCTGTGCAAGAAGATCCTGGATCACGTGGATCATTTCAAAGTGTACCGCATGTACGCCAGCAGCCGGGACCCGAGATGTGTTCCTGAAGAGCTGCAGGTCAGTGACACATCCGTTCCTCCAGCAGATGATGGAGCCGTGTGTGAGGTGTGTGAACGGGTCTCTGGTTCTTTCAGACCTGCTCTAACCTGGTGGGCGACTGCTACGTCTTTCCTGCTAAAGAGGAGCTGATGGAGTTCAGGGTCCTGGTCACCACCCTGGTGACAGCTGGGAGGTAGGAGGAGCTCCCTGCACCACACTGTGTTCACTTCCTGTTTACGTTGTGTCAACACCCGACACGTGTGTGGTGTCTCCGCAGGCTGGTCACAGGAGGAATCCCCCCCGGTCACTTCACTCACGTGTTCGTGGACGAGGCGGGACACGCCGTGGAGACCGAGTGTTTGATCCCCTTGGCAGGTAACGACCCAGTGTGTGTGTCTGTGCCCACGTCACCGTGCTGCCTCAGGAGCAGCCGCTGGGCCCCGCCTGTTCCACAAGTGTGGAATCAAATCATAAAAACTGGATCAAACGAGAAGCATGTCATATGCCACTGTGACATCACTGTTAAGTATTTGTGTATAGTGTATATATAGTGTGTCTGTATGTGTGTTTCCAAAGGGCTGCTCCGTGCACACACGGGTCAGGTGGTTCTGGCTGGAGACCCCAAGCAGCTCGGACCCATCCTCAGATCCCCGTTGGCTCTGAAACATGGTTTGGGTGAGGACAGACACACACACACACACACATTGAATCCATGGTTGTGTGTTTCAGTGTGTGCTGTTGGATTGTGTAGTGACGAGCTTCCTCTGTCTGCAGGAGTTTCCCTGTTGCAGCGCATGATGACTCAGTTCTCTCTGTACCAGAAGGACGAGGGCGAGTGGGACCGCCGCTTTGTCACCAAGCTGTTGTGTAACTACAGGTGTGAACGACAACCGGCTGTGTGCGTTTGATTTGAGCAACTGAGTCTGAAGGTGTTTTCCTCCGGCTGCTCAGGTCCCACCCGTCCATCCTGGAGGTTCCCAACGAGCTCTTCTACGACTCGGAGCTGCTGTGCAGCGCAGACGAGGTCCTACGCAACTCCTACTGCAACTGGGAACACCTCCCTAAGAAGGTAACACACACACTGAGCGTCTGTTACCAACTGTGTTACAACACAACTGTGGTACAACACAACTGTGGTACAACACAACCTGATCTAAATTCAGGGTTTCCCGGTGATCTTCCACGGTGTCACTGGTGTTGACGAGCGCGAGGCCAGCAGCCCGTCGTTCTTCAACAGGGCCGAGGTGGAGCAGCTGGTGGAGTACGTGAAGAAGCTGCTGCAGAACCAAGGCAAGAAGGGCCTGGCCACCATCTCCCCTCGAGACATAGGCATCATCGCCCCCTACAGGAAGCAGGTGGGAAGTCCTCCAACAGCTTAGAACAACTCGCTCAAGAGGAAACGTGATTATGAACATGTTATTATGAACATGTGATTATGAAAATGTGATTATAAACATGTGATTATGAACATGTGATATAAACATGTTATTATAAACATGTTATTATGAACATGTGATTACTTGTATGTGTTTTTCCTTTTCTCGATGTTTCAGGTGCAGAAAATCCGTCAGGCTCTGAATAAAGTTGAGAAAAACTTTAAATTTATGAACATGGATAAACTGAAGGTAACAAGATATTTCACAATAAATCAAACTGACACACAAAACAAGAAGTGAGGGATGCTGGGAGCTGTAGTCTTCACTCAGAGTTGTGTTGACGCAGTGTGGGATGCTGGGAGCTGTAGTCTTCACTCAGAGTTGTGTTGACGCAGTGTGGGATGCTGGGAGGTGTAGTCTTCACTCAGAGTTGTGTTGACGCAGTGGGGGATGCTGGGAGCTGTAGTCTTCACTCAGAGTTGTGTTGACGCAGTGTGGGATGCTGGGAGCTGTAGTCTTCACTCAGAGTTGTGTTGACGCAGTGTGGGATGCTGGGAGGTGTAGTCTTCACTCAGAGTTGTGTTGACGCAGTGGGGGATGCTGGGAGGTGTAGTCTTCACTCAGAGTTGTGTTGACGCAGTGGGGGATGCTGGGAGGTGTAGTCTTCACTCAGAGTTGTGTTGACGCAGTGTGGGATGCTGGGAGCTGTAGTCTTCACTCAGAGTTGTGTTGACGCAGTGTGGGATGCTGGGAGGTGTAGTCTTCACTCAGAGTTGTGTTGACGCAGTGGGGGATGCTGGGAGGTGTAGTCTTCACTCAGAGTTGTGTTGACGCAGTGTGGGATGCTGGGAGCTGTAGTCTTCACTCAGAGTTGTGTTGACGCAGTGTGGGATGCTGGGAGCTGTAGTCTTCACTCAGAGTTGTGTAGACACAGTGGGGGATGCTGGGAGCTGTAGTCTTCACTCAGAGTTGTGTTGACGCAGTGTGGGATGCTGGGAGGTGTAGTCTTCACTCAGAGTTGTGTTGACACAGTGGGGGATGCTGGGAGCTGTAGTCTTCGAGTCCTGAGCTTTGCCTCCATGTGTCAGGTGGGCTCGGTGGAGGAGTTCCAGGGGCAGGAGAGGAGGGTCATCTTGGTGTCCACAGTTCGCAGCAGCTCCAGTTACACAGACTTCGACAAACAGTTCAACTTGGGCTTCGTCAAGAATGAGAAGGTAACAAACACATGCACTGTTCTCCGTGCACAGTGCACGTGCACATGCACAGTGCACGTGCACGGAGAACACGATCCTCATCACGTTTCTCTTCTCCAGAGATTCAACGTGGCCATAACTCGAGCCAAAGCCCTGCTGATCGTGTTGGGAAACCCCAGAGTGCTGAACACAGATCCCACCTGGGCTCAGTGAGTGTCACATGGTCTCTCCAGACACACACTCACACACACACACACACACACACACACAGAATGATGATGTAATGGTTTCGCCTGCAGCTTCATCAAGTTCTGCAGCGACAGCGGAGGATACGACGGCGTCGCTCTCTCCGGCGTCCTCGCAGAGGAAGAGGAGGAAGTAGTGTCGAGAC
Source organism: Pleuronectes platessa (assembly GCF_947347685.1). Classification (NCBI taxonomy): domain Eukaryota; kingdom Metazoa; phylum Chordata; class Actinopteri; order Pleuronectiformes; family Pleuronectidae; genus Pleuronectes; species Pleuronectes platessa. The sequence goes on from NC_070629.1 coordinate 30,692,337, forward strand.
TCGCTGCTCTCTACATCCGAATGGAGGGCCAAGGTGACACACACACACACACACACACACACAGACACACACACACACACGTTACTCTGACCAGAGACCAGAGGTGTTCAAAGTGTCCATGTGTCCTCGTCAGAGGAGACGGAGGAGAGTGTGGTCCAGCAGCACCTGGACCCCGAGTGGAGGAGCGACCTGTGATCATCATCACGTGACGGCTTTGATCTTCTTCTTCAGGTTCATCAAAGCATTTTCTACGTTTGTACTTAAACTCAACAGAAACGACTCAGCAGCAACTTTGAAAGAATCTAGAAATTTTATTGTCACAACAAGTTGATAATAATTTGTGTCTTTGATCTCATTCAAACGGAGAAAAGACAAGTGATGAATTCACTCACAAATAAATAATATCAAACAATACGAAACATACAAATAATATCTGAGCCCTTAAAGCTTCAGTGTGTAAGATTCAGGTGAACACACAGAAGTTTGATAAAATACATGCAAAGGAAAAATAATACCCAATTTAATACATTTAAAATGAAAATATATACGTGACTAATTATTTAAAATTAAACCTGAAGTCACGTTTCGAGTTCTATAATCGTGGTAATTAGTAATAAATATGAAAAATAAGTAATGAGCCACTTCAGGATCTGAACTCGTTCAGAGTTTCTACAACTGACTTGATGAAATCTGCCTCGTCATCGTTCTTTGAACTTTTCTCCGTCTTCTCTGCTGTTTCATAGTTTCTATTGATTCAGTGAAACATCTGTTCTGCAGCATCACATCTGGATTTTGAATAATATGTGAATCATTATTTGTTCTGGAAACAGCTGATTTGACTTATTTTAACCGAATGAAAATGTTCCTGTTCTCTTCTTAAAATGGTTCTGATGATTTTTGGTTTGCTGATTTTAATAATAACTGGAAAAGAATGTGAAGGAATCACTGGTGCGTTGTTTGTTTTTGACTCATGAGGCTTTAATCAGAGTTTATATCAACTATCACGCCCCCTGCTGGTCACTGCTGGTTGAGGCACCACAGGAGGTCTGAACTGAAATCGATTTCAATCAGAATCAGAATCAGAAAGTATTTATTGCCAAGTAGGTTTATACCTACCAGGAGTTAGCTCTGGTTATTGGTGCATACAATGAACATAGAAACATAAAAACACAATAAATACAACACACAGAAGAAAAGCAATAAAAAAAAAAACTGTATATATTTACTCACTATTTACTTCTTATTTACTCACTTTTTCTAATATTTATACAAAGTAACATTTATTTAGACATAAACATATCTAAATAAAAATATATAAAAGATAAAAGATGTAAAAAGTGAAGTAAAAGGTGAAATGGAAAATGCAAAACATTGAACAGAGTCAAATTGCAATATGCAATGTAGTGCAGTATAATATAATATAATATAATGTGTTAATTTAACACATCCTTGAGGTGTGGGGGCGGAATGAAAGTCAGAGTCAGGGGGGGGGTCCCGGGCCTTGTTGATGAGGCCGGCTGCAGCCGGGAAGAAGCTGGTCTTGTGGAGGTTCTGGTTCTGATGGACCGCAGCCTCCTGCCCGAGGGGAGAACCTCAAAGAGTTTGTGACCCGGGTGGGAGGGATTCATGATTTATTATTTGTTAGAAAAAAAAAGAACGAATGAAGACAGAACAGATCCAGATTAATTTCAATCGTAAGTTCACTCAGCACATGAGAGAAAACCATTAAATCCATATTTAACAGATATGACAAATGACAGACAAGGTTTTGCCAGAGAAAAGTTTGATTTGACACGTAAATATTTATCAAAACTTTTCATGATTGAAACTATTTACAACTTCCATTGCGTTTATCAAATGTGTGATTTAGATCATATGGATCGAACATCACGAACCAGTTGTGTAGCTGTTCTTGGTTGTGAGATATGGGGGGGTCTCAGGTGTGTGTGTGTGTGGGGGGGGCTTTCACACACTAGTACTCTGAATGATACTGGGTGGGGGGGGGGGGGTAATTGTCACTGGGTATTTCTCACACTGGTTGTTCTCAACTAAAACTTCAAATATTTTATCAAATATCAAATATAAGTAGATCAGACCTCTAATTCATATCCCTCTGCAGTTCCACTGCTGCTCCACATGAGGGCGATAACACACAGAGCAACACAAACTGTTCATCAGGAACAAATCAATCAGCATTTGAAAAAACCGTCATGTAAATTTGAATCTAAACAATCGTGTATATAATTATATCATAATAATGTAGAATCTAAAAAATGTGGAACTTAAAGTTGTTGATACTTTATTCAAAATGTTACGATAAGTGTTCTGGAAACTAAAAGACACGAAGAAGAATCCACACTTTAATCTACGAAAATATATATTTTTCGTATTTCATTATTATATTTATTTATTCATTTATTTCACATATTTATTACATTTATGCTTTATTATAAAAATGATTAATGTATAAAAGAAACGTAAAAATAAAATACAGAAATAAATAAGTTTGGGGAAAAGGTGAAAAAAGCACATGGAAAATTATACATGAATAGATTTGACCATAAAAGAGAAAAAAGGTAAAATTAAATGGTAAAAGTAGATAAATTTTGTGATCGAGATAAATAAAAATTGAAATATGATGTATATATATGTATATACATTCATGTGTTAAATATTAACAATGTCTATTTTAATATTTTCTTTCATGTGATTAATTTCTATTATCTTTATTTTGACTCTGGTCAGTTTCATCATAATAAACTTCTATTTTCTAATAAGTTGCTGGTTTGACGAGATGTTTTCAGTGGAACTGGTTTCAGTGTCCGAGCCATAGTGTGTGTGTGTGTGTGTGTGTGTGTGTGTGTGTGTGTGTGTGTGTGTGTGTGTGTGTGTGTGTGTGTGTGTGTGTGTGTGTGTGTGTGTGTGTGTGTGTGTGTGTGTGTGTGTGTGTGTGTGTGTGTGTGTGTGTGTGTGTGTGTGTGTGTGTGTGTGTGTGTGTGTGCGCTTGTTGGGGGCGTGTGTGTGTTTGTGTGTGCATGTGTGTGTGTGTGGGCATCATATCACGCCCCAGAGGGTTGAAATGTCAAACGTTGTCACCCGACTGTGTAAGTGTGACACAGACACACACACACACACTTTTCCTCTCTTGTAAATGTGTCCTGAAATTCATGACATCATTGTAACAGCAGATCACTTTCTGCTTCTACACACACAGCGTTCCTCCAGGTCCACAGGATATAGATATAGATATAGATATAGATATGTGTGTGTTTAACCCTGTGTTTCTCCATTTGTTTTTTATGTCACTGAAAAGTTGAAACATCAGAACTTTACAACACTTACAAATGTAACTAAATACATTAACTTGATTATTTGAAGTACTTGTAGCCGACTTGTACTTCTACTCTATTCATCATCTTTAGGAAAATTTGGATTTTTTGCACATGAAACATATGAAAAGATCTTAAATAATTATTATAATATTGTTGTCGAAACATACACTTTTCTCCGATCTGAGGCTTTACAGCTTTTATCTTTCTTAGTTAATTAAATGTTGTTAAATGTTTGAATTTTTTTTTTTAAATGAGTTCAAACTCGTCAGCCAATGAAAAACCTGCGTCTATAAATAAGTGGATTGTCTCTCTCCATCCTCTGTTCGTCCTCGTCTCTCAGCCGCTGTGTCCCAGTGGTCCAGTCTAATCCCAGTACAGACTGGGAGAGAGAGAGAGAGATGGACGAGAGAGCAACAGACAGATCAGAGAGGGGGGGGGGGGGGTACATAAACCGAGTTCATTTGTAACGCACACACTCGCACACAGTGGCACACACACACACACACACACACACACACACCCTGGGAGGCTGACGGACGCTCGGCTGAAGGTCTGAACAAAGGTTTGTTTTCTCTTTTGTGTATAAATTATAGTTTTGTTTATCATCAAACCTCTTTTTAACGTTTCTCTATTTGAATGTTTATTCCGATGCAGACGTCTTTTAAACTGTTGGTTTGAAGTTGAATTCATTTTCTAACGTCAGGTCGACTGAGTTTGAAACTTAAAACTGTGAAAAGTGTAAAGTTGTAATTCAGAAGGTGAATTAAAAATAATATCAGTAAGATTCAGTTCAGCTCAAGAAATATTGTGGATATTCGTTATAAACATATATAAACAAAATGCTGAAATGTCACCATGACTGAAATTCGAGTTATAAATTCTGACGCATGTTTCACAAGATAAGGAAATGTGACCTTTATGTTAAAAAACAAATAAAATGTTTACTTAAACCAAGACACAGTGTTTTTATGCTAATTACAGCTAAAGGTACTTTTGAGTTTAGTTTTTAGTTTAACGAGCCACAGTTAGCGGCTAATGGCTAACCTCAGTAGCTTTTCTTTTGTTCTGACTCGAGTTTATTTCTTTTGTCGATAAACTGCTTAATTTTAATTAATGTCTCATTGATTTCTGGAGAAAATGTTCTGTGAGTAACATTTACAAAAACCTTTGTCATCAACGACACCGGTGGCCGTTCTGAGAACTGCAGGCAGCGTCCACTCCAACGCTCACGAGTCGTTTCAGACGTGAGCTCCGGAAGATGTTTGCACCAGAGTTTGTGTTGTTAAGAAAATCAGGTGACCTCTGAAGCAGAGGTAACAGGTCACTTCCTGTGTGTGTCTGCCCCCCCGACTGCTCCACCTCTCACCTGCACCATGAGGAGGATCTGATGCTGAACCTGTTTGTGAGGAAACCTGCTGCTGAGTTGTTCAGCTGTGAAACACAAACTCTGGAGACGTTTCTCCTAAGTCACGTTAGTCTGTTCATGTCGGTTGTGTAGCTGCTT
>NC_070629.1:30697372-30714872 GCF_947347685.1 Pleuronectes platessa
TGAGTGTGTGAGGTCAGGAGGCTTATCAGCAGCTAAAAGAACAAATGAATAATCCAGAAAACTCGACAGGAAGGTGATGAAGACACAGTGAGGACAGCTGACAGTGAGCGTTAGGTTACACACACACACATCCGTTTACTCACAGTGTGTGTTGTGTCTCTCTCTCTCTCTCACACACACACACACACACACACACACACACACACACTCAGTGATGTTTGATTTGATGGTGAAATTAAGAAGTCGAGGAAACGCTGATGTGACAGTGACAACCTGCAGCTGTCAGCAAGACACCAGATTCTGCTGCTGACTCAAAGTCCACAAGCTGCACATTAAACACTGAATATTACATTACTGCAGCACACACACACACACACACACACACACACACACACACACACAGTGTGTCACCTTCAGATGGCCAGTTGAGATTAATCCCAGAGGATCAGAAGCTGCGTCGCTGATATTTGACCATTTATGACTTCAACACGTTTACGTTCAATATAAAAAGCTCCAGAGGTCACATGACACTGACCTGTTCACATGGGAAGCCGACAGGAAACGAGACCACGTCTGTGGATGTTTCACAAACTATAACTGAATATATAAACATATTAATGTGTATATATATACATAAACACATATGTATTTACATATGTATGAGAACAAGTGATCAGCAGCTATATAAAGATCGAGGACATGTCTCCATTTCCTCCATTTGTTAAAAAAGAAAAGCTGAAATCCCTTGAATCTGTCTCATCTACTAACGTGGGTGTGTGTCTGTCTGTCTGTGTGTGTGTGTGTGTGTGTGTGTGTGTGTGTTCCAGGCTGAGGGGCGAGTGGCTCGTGCGTCTCGACAGCAGAAACAAAACACCTGCAGGCTCCTGAACGACAGCTACGTGAGGAAGGTGAAGACGGAGCAGACATGAGTCAACAGTCTGATGATCGTCTTCGTCCTCCAGTTTAAAGACGAATAAAGTTTCTTTTTTGGAAAATAAGTTCTTTGATTCGTTTTTAAACTTCAGAAATATCATTAGATTATTACTGTGGACACATTAAGGTAATATGGACGGGACACAATCAAGCTAGCAGCATTAACGTGACTTCTCACTCGGTTTTGTTAAGTGATTTTATTTCAATGGAAACATTCGTACAAAATTTATTTTGAAGCTTAAATAAATGTGTCCCAGACGTGTGTAGATATTAAGTTAACACGTGTTTTCCATCGTGGGATTTAGATTCATACGACTTGAAACTTGGGTCCCAGCTGTATGACATCATCCTGTTACCCCCTCCACCCCCCCCCCCATGACAATCATCTCAACTTCTCATGTTTTACATTATCGTTCATAACTTTATATTTATAATTAATTCAAACTTCTTTATTTTATGCTCGTTAACACTTAAAGGTTTCAGTTTGTAGACTGCAGTGACATCTAGTGGTGAAGTGTCATGTTGTAGCTGAACTGGAATATAAAGTGTTTGAATATAAAGTATTTAAATATAAAGTATTTAAATAATGAAGGGCTCGTTCTAGGGAGAAAAACAACAATTCATATAATTTTATAGGATGATTTTATCTTCTGTTTCTAACAATAGAACCTTTAACCTGTACCTTTCATTTCTTTAGCAATTCAACTACTCAATAAATAAATTTCTTTCAGAATAAAAGTTTTCTGAAAGCAACTGTAAGAGCTCTTTCACAATAGAGTCTTGTTCATCAGCGGGGCGAGGGCAGACTTGACCCTGCCGCCCCCCTGTGGTCAGTACAGGCTGTGCAGCGGTAGGATGGAGGTGTTCTTGGTCTTTTCAGCAGTTTCTCGTCTCAGCGTTGGTTTCCTGACTTCCATCCACACGTATCGAGGGTTTTCTACAGGTGGAGGTTTCCTGGCCGGCAACGAACGCCACCTGCTCTCCGTCCTCGTTGCGTTGGACGCGGTCGGTGCACCAGTGCCACCAGCGTGTTGAGGCAAAGGCCGTCCGTCTTCCCATGCTGCCGGCCGTTGTGCTGCAGGCTGAAGACGCCCAGCGTGTTGACGTCGTGGGTCATGGTACGCAGACGGCATGGCCTCCTGCACCACCGTGTTGGCCGCCCAGCTCACGGCGTGGGTCTTCACCGCCGCTGCCGTCGGGAGGTGGAGCCCTGGGGCTGTGGGACAGACAGGTGGGGGGGGAGGGGAATTTAAATGTTGGTCAAATACTAAAAAACAAATTAAAACTCTCCTGAACAACTGAAAGGACGTCAGAGCCGAGCAGGTTTAAAATCTATCATAGCATTAATATGGATCATTTACATTAGAGACATCCATCACATTTAATATGATCCGAGTGTAATTATCAAATGTTTGGTTCCACATGGAGAAATGACATCATAGAATCTCATTAGAGTTTAAATATATTTAGCATCAACATGTGAAAAGGTTCCTTTTCCTCAGAGAGAGTCGGAGCAGCTTGGTACCTCTGACGAGCAGGATCCAGATCTGATCCAGATCCGAGCTGGTGAAGACCAGGACCAGTCTCTGCAGCACGTGACGGCAGCTCAGGTCCACCGGTAACGTGACCGGATGCCAGGGATCCTGATGGTACCTGAAAGCAGCACAGCAGCCCGGGTCAGCCGGTTTCCACCACGCAGACTAAACGCAGAACAAAGATGGCAGCTTGACCGTGGTCGTACTTGAGTCCACAGTCGATGAGACGGAGGATGTCTCGTCCTCTCAGAGGGAGGACGGACTGTCTGTCCCACCAGGACGCCTGAAGAGACTCCTGATCTGCTGCTGACAGACTCTTGATGTTTCCACCTGACACACGGAGATAAGGTGAGATTTAGTTCAACTGCTGTTTCTATTTACATCCAATGATCACTTTCATTTTCTCTGAGATGAACTGATGTTGATATAAACAGTTAAAAAATGAAAAGTGTCGTATTAAAACGTTTTGTTTTCTTCAAACCAACCGAACAAACTGATGTTTAGCTGCGTTTCATCCAAATCCTACATTTTTAACTGAATCTTCAGAATATCAGACAAATTAATGTGAATTTTCTGCTGTTCTGTGAACGTGAGGAACCGGTTCAGGTCGGTGCAGTAGGTGGCGCTGTTTCTCCAGTGAGGTGCTGTTACACCACTGCAGAAGAAGAAGCTCTGAACGCTGTCTCCTCATTGGTCCAGATGTGATGATGTTTTCAATGACTCACTGAATCTAAACTTTATCTTTTAACCATCGTTCCATTGTGTCGAGTGTGTGTCTGTGTGTGTCTGTGTGTGAACATGTGACCTATGACCTGTGACTCTGGCGAGGAAGATGAAGCGGATCCACTGAGGTCCCTGCTCCTGGATCAGCAGCAATGTGATTGGCTCACAATCAAACCCCGCCTCCTCCTTCACCTGCAGACAAACAGCCTTAACACAAGTGTGTCTGTGTGTGTGTGTGTGTGTGTGTGTTTGTGTGTGTTGTCTCACCTCCCTCCTCAGTGCCTCCCCCAGACTCTCCCCCACCTCCACCCTCCCTGCAGGAAGGTACCACAGTTTGTAACAGTCCTGCTTCGCCTCCTGCACCATCAGCACCTCCTCCTAACGGACACACACACACACACACACACACACACACACACACACACACACACACAGTGAACCTGGAGTGTGAGGACAGATGTGTTGGGGGGGGCGTCCCTCACCTTGTCGTTGAAGATGACCCCGCAGACGATGTAGGTCACGTTCTTCCTCAGAGTCGCAGGTTTGCTCTGGTCCAGACCAACGTCACAGCCGCTGACCTCTGACCCCTGACCAGCCAGCAGCTGCTCCACCTGCTCCTCCACCTGCCGACGCCCCTCCTCCGCCACCTCCATCACCTCCATCTCTACACACACAAGGAGTCAACCAGGGTCAGAACTAGAACTAAACCAGGGATAGGACCAGGACCTGAGTCACTACAAGAACCAGGACCTAAACCAGGGATAGGACCAGGACCTGAGTCACTACAAGAACCAGGATCTGAACCAGGGATAGGACCAGGACCTGAGTCACTACAAGAACCAGGACCTAAACCAGGGATAGGACCAGGACCTGAGTCACTACAAGAACCAGGATCTAAACCAGGGATAGCACCAGGACCTGAGTCACTACAAGAACCAGGATCTGAACCAGGGATAGGACCAGGACCTGAGTCACTACAAGAACCAGGACCTGAACCAGGGATAGGACCAGGACCTGAGTCACTACAAGAACAAGGATCTAAACCAGGGATAGGACCAGGACCTGAGTCACTACAAGAACCAGGATCTAAACCAGGGATAGGACCAGGACCTGAGTCACTACAAGAACCAGGATCTAAACCAGGGATAGGACCAGGACCTGAGTCACTACAAGAACCAGGATCTGAACCAGGGATAGGACCAGGACCTGAGTCACTACAAGAACCAGGACCTGAACCAGGGATAGGACCAGGACCTGAGTCACTACAAGAACAAGGATCTAAACCAGGGATAGGACCAGGACCTGAGTCACTACAAGAACCAGGATCTAAACCAGGGATAGGACCAGGACCTGAGTCACTACAAGAACAAGGATCTAAACCAGGGATAGGACCAGGACCTGAGTTGCTACAAGAACCAGGATCTAAACCAGGGATAGGACCAGGACCTGAGTTGCTACAAGAACCAGGATCTAAACCAGGGATAGGACCAGGACCTGAGTCACTACAAGAACCAGGATCTAAACCAGGGATAGGACCAGGACCTGAGTCACTACAAGAACCAGGACCTGAACCAGGGATAGGACCAGGACCTGAGTCACTACAAGAACCAGGACCTGAACCAGGGATAGGACCAGGACAGGAACCTGAACCAGGGTCAGAGCCAGGCCCAGGACCCGAGTCCGAACTAGGACCAGAACTAGGACCTGAATCCTAGTTCACTCCAGTACTAGGACGTGTTGTAAGTACCCTATTTTATTTTGTAAAGGCAGCGTGTCACTTCCGGTCAAAGCGGATCACAAGGTAATGATCTGAAGTGAGTGACGTCAGGCAGAAATGAAAAAAATCCGCTTTCCAAAAACGTCTCAACATGAAACGACTTAAATCAAACACGTGATGAAAACATGACGTAGACAACAAGACGAACCTTCGTGACGTTGACAACAAAGTTGGTTTCCGCTCATCAGCTGATTCTACTGCTGCTGCTTCCGGTGTCCCATCCTTCACCCTCATCTGCACAGGAAGTGGACTCATACTTCCGCTGCATGACTTTCAAAACAATATATTTATAAATATACAGTATATGATTTGTATGAAGTAATACAGTAAATGTTCTGGTTAATGTCCCTTCCAGCACAACTATCCCTTGTACTTGAGGATTTACATTTATCTGTACTTTGACTTTACTGCAGTTGTGGATCTAAGTTTTTCTTCCACCGGATTCTGGAGCAGCTTGACGTTTGCTCTCGGCCTCGTCTACTTGGGTTTTATTGTGAAACGTCGAGTCGGAAGTCACGTGTTTTGTAGTCCTGTAGCTCGGTGGTGTTGTAACGTGAAGTAAGGTCACACCGGATGCTAACCGGAGCTAACAGCAGCTAACAACAGCTAACAGCAGCTAACCGGAGCTAACAGCAGCTAGCCCGAGCTAACACACTTTCTGTCTCCGGTGATTTTTAATGATGATCAACGATCAGATGAAACATTAAAAAAAAACGTCAGGCCGTGAAACGTCGGTGCTTCCGGTCAAACAGGTGAGTGACGCTGAACCGAACATCTCTGATGAACTTTATCAAACATGATCTGTGACTTTTCTGATTGTAAACAGAAAACTCCTCCATCTTCTGTAGCTTCACCTCTTTACTGATCAGCTGCAGGAGACTTCTACTGACACATTGAAATATACATATATATATAAACATACGACACTAGAAAGAATAAGAGCCCAGTCCTTTATTACTGATATCGTTTATTCTGTTTATCTGGTGTGATGATAAATGTGGTGGGAAATAATGAGGCAGAATAAAACATGCAAAAGTTAAACAATTAATGTCAAGTATCTAAAGGACTGTGATTGAATAGAATATTCCACCACGCTTTATTTTGTCTGTTCAAAGTTAATACAGATGTAATTGTATAATAAATATAGATATATTTCCATAAAGAAACGTGACAAAGACAGGTGAATGTATTTTTCTTGGAAATTAAATGTACATTTATTTTTAATTATTGTTACTGTTATTAGATTAATTTAATCATGAGTCAAATGATTGTTTCAGTTCCTCTCATTAGTGTTAAATCATTGATTAATCAGACAATTATTTAATCAATGAATCAATCCATCGTTCAGCAGAACATCAGAAACCAGTGAGAAATGTTTTTTTATGATGTTATTTGACAAACTGAATGTGACATCAAACTTCTCACCTCTAATTTTCTTTAATGATTTTTTTCTCCAGTGTTTCCTAAAGTCGTCAACCTGACTCACTTCCTGTCTGTCATCTCTAACCTGACCCCAGGTGGTGCTCAGGGATCCCTTCAGTCAGACTAGTGGCCATTAGAGGAACTGCTGGTGTTCCTCTCAACCCCAGGTCAGCTGATTCCTGAGGATGGCACGTCACAGTAAACTGCAGAAGCAGATCCTGGCTCTGTACCGTCACTTCCTGCGGGCCGGGCAGGACAAACCGGGCTTCATCCCCCGGATCCAAGACGAGTTCAGGGTGAACGCTCGCATCAAGAAGACGGATGTGATGCACATCGAGTATCTGTACCGGCGAGGACAGAGGCAGCTGGAGCAGCTGAAGGACGTCAACACCAAACAGCTAGGCTCCTTCTCCAAACCCCACGACCAGAGCTGACCTCCGACCTGCAGCCACGTCATGTGACCTCAAACACCAACGGATACCTCACAAACACGCTGCGTTCAAGTACAGCAGGAACTGGAGAGCTCAGTGTGAAGAACAGGCGATGTGATAAATGTAGAACTTGGAGACTTCAAGTGACTATGGGTGTGTGTGTGTTGGGGGGGGGGGGGGGGGGGGGGTTGAAGTAAGGAAATGTTAAAATAATAAAAGCAAGTTAAATTAATCGTCATTTACTTAAGTGTTGTACTTATCTCCGGTACATGAATTTAAACAGTGAGTATCTTTACCTCAACCAATGAGGCTCTGTTCATCCCTACCTGCCTGTTTATGAGTGTGTGATTTGAACTGGATCAAGTGAGTTTATTGGGCGACTGTATGAGATTTATATTCTACTACATTTCAAGGAAATCTAATGTTTCTTACGGCAGATTTAGTTACTTTACAGTGACATTTTTTTACATATTTAAACATGAAGAGTTCAAATACTATCTCGGCTTTTTTCATGAATAAAGTTACAAAATAAATACAAAGTCCCCACAAAACAAAAAATACAAAACTTAAATAATAAAAAAAATTATTCTCAATTTATTCAATATTTCCTTATTTCAAACATAAAACACATTCAACTGTTCAAGTTAGTTTTTTCTTCTTAATTATTTTTTCCCGTAAATCTAATGGAACTTTAGTTTAAAAATTATGTTTATGGTTTTCTTTAGACAAAACCTGAAATATTACACAATAAACTGTTCCTGAGTTTTTACAAACCGAATAATCTGTGAATCTCAAAATAATCAATCAAAGCACTATTATTACCAAAGGAATAATTAGTCCTCCACAAAACAATCCACCAGTTATTATAATGTAAAGCTATGATATGAAACATTAAGTACTTGTATCTGAATTCTTCAACCCAAGTTTAAACCTTTTTAAATAATACAAATCAAGTTGAACGTATGGATGTTGTGGTTGTTCCTGCTGTGACCGCTGGGGGCGGCAGCAACAGCAGAGTCTCATAGCAGAAGAGAAGAAGAAGAGACGTAAACAGGAAGTGAGAGTTTTCATCGTGTTTCTTGTGATTTGTGTGAAACTCGCAGGTTTTAGCTTCAGCTCTCAGATCAACGTGAACTCGTCACGTGGTTTGTTTTCGGCTTTTTCCGCTGGTTCCTGGTTTTATTCGTTGATTCACGTGTTTTTCAGTCATGTCCGGTTCAGAGATGACGAACGCTCAGTTACTTCAGCAGGTAAGAAAAGAAAATGACGTCAAAGTTGTGATTTAACATCTTTTCACTCTGTTATTAAACATGTAACAACGTCACACAGCTGCAGACACCTGTCAGTCCACTCATCATCGATTATCAGCAGGAAATTAATCTGCATCTCTTCTGAAAACATTGATTCCGTAAAAACTAGAGACATTTTTTAAATGAAGGCTCGAACAAGAAGCTGTCGACTGAAATGAACAGAATGAAGCAGAAAACCCGGAACAGGCTTAAACCCTCGTCCTGGTTGTTCCTGTGGAAAACCAGGAGATGTCTTCTTCATGTGCAGACACACAGACTGGTATCCGGTCACAGTTTGACTGTGTGCAGAGACCTGCTGTGCAACACGTTCATTTACGTCTTTGATGGAACGAACGACACCAAAGCAATTTCCTGTATGTGCAAACATACTTGGCAAATAAAAGAATTCTGATTCTGAATCAAACCTCTCTCCTGCAGGTGGCGCTGCTGCGCTGGCTGACCTCTGACACCCCGGAGGACCGGAGGATTCTGGCCGCGGTGACGGGCGTGCAGGTCGGAAGAGAGCTGCTGAACCGGATCACCGGTCAGGACCAAGTGGACACGTGCAAGGTGCTGATGTGTTTCATCACAGTAACAACTGCACATTGTGGTCTGCACTTTGTGGTGCTCATTCTGTGTGTGTGTGTGTGTGTGTGTGTGTCTCCCCTCAGAGAGAGTGTATCCTCAGCATCTCGGAGTTTGTCCGTCAGAACCCTGGAGCTTCACAGGACGTGATCAACGCTGAGGTGGAGAAGAGAGTTCTGCTTTTTGCAGCTCAGGTCAAAGCAGTGGAGGCGAAACCCTTATTCTGAAAAACCTTAACAGTGTGTCCACATCTTATATCTGTTTATCTGAACCGGTATTAACTCTACATTTTAAAACGCGTTCTTTTACATTTTCCTATGTATTCATGTAAGTTTTAATTTATGTCCTGTCATTAACCAATAAACTGAGAATGAAACGTCTGCATCAGCACTTTCCTCCTCAAGAAGAGACTGAGGCTGATTTCAGTAAGAGTCCATAAGTCTTGGATTTACCGTCATGTGAAAACAAAACTCTTTTCTCTCTGTACCTTAAAGATGACTTTTCACAATAAAAGCCTCTGTGAAGTTGATTATTACTGGAAGTGTGTCAACATGTTTTAATCTGTCAAGTCGAGGACGAAGCTGCTTCTTGTCTCAGTTGATCTTTTTCTCCAACCTGGTGATTTTTTTTTTTTATCATTGTTTGGTGTTTTATTGGCTCCTTCTACAACTGAAAAACCATAATGTGTATACATTTTAACTACTCAAAAAAAAAGGACAGAGAACAATTCACTTCCAAGTAATAATAGGTTTTAGATGTTTTTCAAGGCGAGAGGAAATGTTGCCACCAATTATTTAAAATCAGGCCTGATGCTGCATTTAAATCATGTTGATATATTTACTGTTGCTGCTTGATTCATTATTTCAGTGGAATGACATGTTTTTTTTATTTCTAATCTGTTTCTAAACTTTATTATTCTTGGTTTTTCACTAAATCTCAAAACCTTGAGAATAAAAAAACGAACATTTGGGAAAATTCCCTGAACAACGTGACATTAAACGCACCAGTTCCTGGTTCCCCGACCGACGCTTCTTATTGGCTGTTCCTCGCGGCTGTCCCGCCTATTACCCTCATCTCTAGCTCCTAATGGACAACGTCATCATGGCGTCACTTCAGCGTCCTCTGTGATAGGCTGTTAAGATTGGCGGGTGGAAGAGCAGCGGGTTCGAACACAACAACTCAAACGTCTCCACCGGTTCCAGCGTCAGTTTGTATCCGCTGAACGAGTCACATCTTCGGGATGGAAGTGTGTCCGCAGGACGGCGGAGTCACGGAGGTTTCAGAGAAACTGGAGAAGTGAGTAACGTTCATGTTCATGTGATTAACAGCTGCGTGTTAGCTTCAGTGCTAACGTCCCACCGGTTAACACTGCGTAGCGGCTAGCCACATTCCTGCTAACGAGACAGAGCGGAAGAGGAAATCTACTAAATCTGCTTTTAACAGTGTTTACTAAACTTTACACTTTACTGACGACAAAGACAATCTGTTCTCTCTCTCTCACACACACACACACACACACACACACACACACACACACAGTGTCACACGCACACACGCACACACCCACAGTGTTACACACACACACACCTTTACTTCTTCATCTGCTTCTGTCACACTCTACATTTCTCTTATTTCCTGTTACTGAGCCTGAAACTTTCAAACTTAATAAGCAAATATGAACCTAAACATATTTAATTAAACAGGAGTTTAAAACCAGTAAGAACCAACAGATCTGACATGAGAGACTTAAACCAGTGGATTGGTCTCAAAAGATGAATCAATATTCAGATTGATTAAAAAACTATGAGGAAGCTAACAATACATGAGTTCTATACAATAATTAAATCAAATGAACAAAGGAAGTTGAATGAGAGAATCATAGTGACACTGAGCTGAATATAGATTGTACAAAGGTAATCACAATAATAAACTGATGTAAAGTACATTATTGCTGGTGGGTTTATACAACAGTGAAGATCTTTATAATATGTCCTCAGACACAAATGATAAATTTAGTGATGAGCAGAGTTAGAGAGAGAACGGCCTAACCCTGACAGGTTGTTATAATACATATTAATAATAATAATAAAGTTTCTTTGTCACTCCATGAAGTGAATAGTCATTGAAACTCGTAAGTATTTAAAAAAACAATGTTACAAATGATAATGAATCTGTTTCCTTTGGATGCTGCAGCTCAGACTGAAACATGTGTTGACAGTAAACAGTGTTTCTGACCCTGTCTCTGTGTCCACAGGTCTTTGTCCATGGAGACAGAGGACAAGATGGAGGCTTATCACAGGTATTTAAACACTGTTTGTCAATAGTTGCGTCTACAAGACAGATCAGATGAAGGCTTACTCACACATGATGTGTTGTATATGATTTATCATATGTTATACCAGCAGGTGTCAGTCATGAGTTCTCTTGATACACAGTCCCAGACAGCTGTTCAGCCTTGATGGTGTTTTTCTTCCAGATTCATTCAGGATGGGAAAGATGTGGCCAGAGACGGGAACCTGCACAAAGCGCTGGAGTTCTTCAAACTCGCTCTCAAGCTTCACCAGAGTGAAAAGCTTGAGCGGAGAATAAAGAAAATTGAAGAACTTCTTTCTGAGAACGACTCGGAGGAAGAAGAGGAAGAGTTTGTTAATGTCAACAACAGCGGTTTGATGCTTTTTAAAGATTTACACGACAAGCTTTACGACTACCAGCGGAGCGGCCTGGCCTTCTTGTACAGTCTCTACAGAGATGGTCGCAAAGGTGGGATCCTGGCAGACGACATGGGACTCGGTAAAACCATCCAGGTGATATCCTTCCTTTCTGGAATGTATGATAGCGAGCTGGCCAAACACACTCTGCTGGTCATGCCAACTTCGCTCATCACAAACTGGACCAAGGAGTTTGCTAAATGGACTCCCGGCATGAGGGTGAAGGATTTTCATGGTACCAGCAAAGGAGAGCGGACCAGGAACCTGGAGAAGGTTCAGAGGAGAGGCGGCGTCATCATCACCACGTACACGATGCTCATGAACAACTGGCAGCAGCTGTCGTCTTACCACGGACAAGAGTTCACATGGGACTACATGATCCTGGATGAGGCACACAAGATCAAAACATCGACCACCAAAACAGCCAAAAGTGCCTCAGCCGTTCCGTCAAAGAACCGGGTTCTTCTCACAGGAACTCCTGTTCAGAATAACTTGAGAGAACTGTGGGCGCTGTTTGACTTTGCTTGTCATGGAACTCTCCTCGGCACATCTAAAACATTCAAATCAGAATATGAAAACCCCATCACCCGTGCCAGAGAGAAGGACGCCACTCCAGGAGAAATGGCTCTTGGCTCCCGGATGTCAGAGAACCTCATGAACATAATTCAACCCTACTTCCTCCGCAGGACCAAGTCAGAGGTGCAGAAAGACAAAATGAAACGTACACAACCTAAAGAGGAACACTCCGACAACAAGGACCAGAGCCAAGTCCCAATTCCTCCCAAAGACTCCGGAGCTGTCATGCCTACGCTGACGAGGAAGAATGACCTGATTGTCTGGACCTACCTGAGCCCTGTGCAGGAGGACATCTACCAGCAGTTCATTTCACTGGACAGCATCAAGGAGCTGCTCTTAACCACCAGGTCGCCTCTCGCTGAATTGACCATTTTGAAAAAGTTGTGCGACCACCCAAGACTTCTCTCTGCTGGAGCCATCGCCAAACTGGGCTTGGAGGAGAGCGCGGCTGAGACCCAGCAGAGCGAGGACACGCTGGATCACGGCATCGCTAATGTTCCTGACAGCACGTTAATATCAGAGTCTGGGAAAATGGTTTTTCTGTTTGTGCTTCTGGAACAGCTCAGACAAGAGGGACACCGCACACTTGTCTTTGCTCATTACAGGAAGGTGCTGGACATCATGGAACGCATCCTGGGAAACCGAGGCTTCAAAGTGTTGAGACTGGACGGCACCATCACCCAGTTAGCAGAGAGAGAGAGACGCATCTGTCTGTTCCAAACAGACGAAAGCTACTCCGTCTTCCTCCTCACCACCATGGTGGGTGGAGTGGGCATCACCCTGACAGGAGCAGACAGAGTGGTGATCTACGACCCCAGCTGGAACCCAGCCACAGACGCCCAGGCTGTAGACCGAGCGTACCGCATCGGCCAGACCAAGAACATCGTGGTCTACAGGCTGATCACCTGCGGCACGGTGGAGGAGAAGATCTACCGACGGCAGGTTTTCAAAGACTCCCTCATCAGACAGAACACCGGAGACAAGAAGAACCCGTTTCGATACTTCAGCAAACAGGAGCTGAAGGAGCTCTTCAGCCTGGAAGAACCTCGGTCCTCGTCCACACAGCTGCAGCTTCAGGCGCTGCACTCCAGGCACCGGCGGACCGACCCCGAACTGGACCGGCACATCGCCCGCCTGCATGCCATGGAGATATTTGGGATCTCGGACCATGACCTCATGTTTTCCCTTGAACTCCAACATGATGAGGCGCTGGAGGACCAGCAAGAGCACCACTACATCGAAGGGCGGGTCCAGAAGGCGCAGGAGCTGATGAAGGCCGAGTCCGAGCTGCACATGCAGCTGACGGAGAGCATGGCGTCGAGCACCGAACCGGCCTGGCTCCGGCCCCCGGGGGACTTCAGCAGCAGAGAGCGCTCCAATGAGAAACTGCCAAGAAATCCACGACCAGTTCCTTCATATCCACTACATGATGCCAGTTTAAACAGCTCGCTGGTTGTGGTGGAGTCTGACCAATCAGGTTCTAGTAAGGAAGATGAGGAAAGGATTGTGAGTAACCGAGTTATCGATCTAACTGCAGATGTAAGTCTGACAGAAGAAGAATCTGTCGTAGACGAACATGACGAGCAGAACCTGGACTCCCCCAAACAGCCGACCACCAACCAGGACCCGGCAGGAGAGGACCCGGTCCCTCAGGAGGGGGCGGACGGGTCTCTGTTGATGATGGAGTCGGATGATGCTGCAGATGCTTCAGTGCAAGAAGCTATGGACCAATCAGAGAGGTCTTCAGCTGCAGAGCGCAGCCCTCAGTATGTCACAGCAGTGGATGAAGATCAACAGCTCAATGGAAGTTCACATTCAGAACACGCCTCTGAGATGCAGTTGAGTCACCGTCGCATCTCATCTCTCCAGAGCAACAGACTGTCTGAGCTGCAGGCTTCAGATTCAAGCCTCAGAGGCGACTCGTCCAGGGCCAGCGCTGGACTCGAATCATTTGAAGGAAACTTCAATTTACAGCTGGAGGACAGCGACATGTTCTCAGAGGATGAGGTTCAGGATCATCAGGAGACGGAGGAGGAGGCGAAGAAGCTTCTGTCACAGCTGCTGATGGACGGCAGCTTCGATGTCAATAAATCTCTGACTGAGAGGCAACTGCACGAATCCCTGAGACGAAGCCTCAGCAACGGCCATGACACAGAGGAGTCCATGAATGGTTCTGTTGTAGCTACAAGGAAGAAAAGAGCAGCAGTGATTTCTGAAAGTGAAGAAGATGAAGAAGATGATGATGAAGATGCTGATGATGATGAAAGACCACTTGAAAACTCCTTCCAGGTTCTTGGAGCCTCCACTCCTAAATCCGCGCCCGCTGACTTCAGCTCAAGAAGGAGCATCGGAGGAAACACATCTGTGGCCTCCCGCCGGTCGCTCCTCCAGTCCATCATCGAAGACGTGGACAACCAGGACCTGACTGATGAGAAAGAAGAAGATGATGATGATGATGATGATGATGATGATGACAGTTCAGAGAGGAAATCTGATGAGGCAGAAGAGGACGACGTCATTGATTCATCTCATGAGCTTCAGCCGGAGGAGACAACTGGAGAAACTCTGAGCACCGAGGAAGAGGAGGAGTCTGACTCAGCTGACGTCACCAGTAAATCCGAAGGGGAAACGAGCAGCGACCCTGAGGAGTCAGCCAGTGAACCCGAGCTTGCGTCCACTGAGAGAATGGAGCAGTGCACGGTGGACGGCGGTGTCAGGACGAACGGGACGAAGGACGTCGTGGAGTCGGAGAGCTACGACTCGCTGGTCTCCAGAGGGCGGGAGAGCTACAGCCGGGGGAAGCTGGAAAACGCCCTGGGCTTCTTCCTGAGGGCGATCGACATCAGAGAGGGAGATCCTGAGATCCAGCTCATGACCATCAGGTTGTATCAACAGCTGAGTCAGAAACGTTAGAGAAGAGACTTTAGATCCTGAAGTCTGTGGCTGTTCTGACTCCAGTGTCCCTGTGACTCTGAGCTGAATGAAACATGAGCTGCAGCTCGGAGACTTTATTCAACCTGTGGGATTTGATTTAACACATCTACATGATTCTTTGCACCAACTTTAAAACCTTAAAGGTGGCACAATATTTTCTTTAACATTTAGATAAACACAGACAGAAATATAACTTTTCTTTCCGTATAAGTCTGCGGTTAAAGTCCTGTTTCATGTTTTAATGCTTTATAAAACTCTTCTGAAATGGTGTTTTCAGTGCATGTGTTCAGATCCATAAAGTTTCTTGTGGGGAAAAAACAGCATCTTATCAATCATCTATTATACAAATGATTATGTTTTACTTTTTTGCTTGTCAAAAAGAAGAATAAAAAATACTTTGTAACCTGCAATTGTATATTGATTTATAGAAACGTTCCAGTAAAACAGATTTGAAAATAAAAGTTTTGTATTTGTTGATGGTAAAATTAATTTTCCTGAGATTTTCTCAGGATACATCAGGGTTTCAAAACATTTCAAATAATCTGTGATAAGCTGTTAAATTATTGTTTTTATTTTAATATTATAACGTCTTTTATAAATTGTTTTGTGTCTGAAATATCCCGACAGTCTGACTCAGTCAGTGACTATAACAGTGAGTTATACTCAGTCACTTTATACATTAATATATCATTAAGAATGATTTGAATTCAATAAATACATTTAACTGTTTAAATGTTTATTATCAAATTAACAAAATATAAATCAAATTACTTAAAAAACCAGAGTGCTAATTTAAAAAATAAGTTAGTTTAGTAAATGATAACATTAATTGTATTATAATTACTTATAAGTCATTTTGTATAACTTGAGTAATCTTGTCAAGTCACTGTAGTTTAATTAATCAGAACATTTGGACAACGAGCCCTAGAAGCTGAATGGTTGTGAGTCACGTGGGGGTCCTGGTGTTTTCAGGGTTCTATGAACAAGTCAGTAAATAGAACAGATCGAGTTCTTCAGTCATAACTTTCTCTTTCTGGACCTCATGAACATGCTCTTATTTTGAAGTCCCATCGGAAGTACGGAGCGTTTCCGCTGACGTCATTTGATTGAGGCGGAGGAGTTCGTGATCAGGCAGAGGACAGACACACAAACACACACATTGAAACACACACTTCAAAGACACACTCCGCCTCTCACTCGGTCATCAGGTCAAACTAACAGGAAACGTTCGATTCCCGGTTCTCGCTAGCGGTGGTTCACCGGTTCTTCCGCGGGAGCGACGGGAATGTTTCGGCCGAAGAAGAGAAGCTCTGCTGGGTGTTTAGCATGAGAAGACTGGAAGATCACTACTTCTACTACTACTACTACTACTACAAGTACTGCAGTAGTACTGCATACGACCGGAAGAGGCCGGTTGGGGGGGCCGCTGCCGCCCGGTGACATCAGTTCGTCCCGGCAGAGGAAGCAGGAGACGGGGGAGAAGATGAGAGGGAGAGGGGGGCTGCTGGAGGTCTGTCTGCTGCTGCTGCTGCTAGGAGAGAGTACAGGTACTACACAGTACTACACAGTACTACACAGTACTACTACACACTGCTGCTAGGAGAGAGTACAGGTACTACACAGTACTACACAGTACTACTATACACTGCTGCTAGGAGAGAGTACAGGTACTACACAGTACTACACAGTACTACACAGTACTACTATACACTGCTGCTAGGAGAGAGTACAGGTACTACACAGTGCTACACAGTACTACACAGTACTACTACACACTGCTGCTAGGAGAGAGTACAGGTACTACACAGTACTACACAGTACTACACAGTACTACTACACACTGCTGCTAGGAGAGAGTACAGGTACTACACAGTACTACACAGTACTACACAGTACTACTACACACTGCTGCTAGGAGAGAGTACAGGTACTACACAGTGCTACACAGTACTACACAGTACTACTACACACTGCTGCTAGGAGAGAGTACAGGTACTACACAGTACTACTACACACTGCTGCTAGGAGAGAGTACAGGTACTACACAGTACTACACAGTACTACACAGTACTACTACACACTGCTGCTAGGAGAGAGTACAGGTACTACACAGTACTACACAGTACTACACAGTACTACTACACACTGCTGCTAAGAGAGAGTACAGGTACTACACAGTACTACACAGTACTACTACACACTGCTGCTAGGAGAGAGTACAGGTACTACACAGTACTACACAGTACTACTACACACTGCTGCTAGGAGAGAGTACAGGCACTACACAGTACTACACAGTACTACTACACACTGCTGCTTGGAGAGAGTGCAGGTACTACACAGTACTACACAGTACTACTACACACTGCTGCTAGGAAAGATTACAGGTACTACACAGCACTACATTTTACTTCACAGTACTACTACAAACTGCTGCTAGGAGAGAGTACAGGTACTACACAGTACTCCACAGTACTACTGCACACTGCTACTTGTAGAGAGTACAGGTACTTCACAGTACTCCTACACACTGCTACTTGTAGAGAGTACAGGTACACAGTTGACCATTAGAGTCACACTACATCAC
>NC_070629.1:30724872-30747372 GCF_947347685.1 Pleuronectes platessa
CTGAAAACACAAACATGAAATTACCAATAAAAGATTGTGTTGGTCCCATAGAGAGGGTTGAACTGTGAGTGTGTGTGTGTGTGTGTGTGTGTGTGTGTGTGTGTGTGTGTGTGTGTGTGTGTGTGTAGGAGTGTGAGGAGGACCCCTGCTGTGAGTACCAGACATGTAGGCTGAAGTCTGGAGCTCAGTGTGCTTATGGAGAATGCTGCTCTAACTGTCAGGTAAACACCAGCAGCACCTTCTTATGATCAATAATCAATACATCAACCTGCTGCTAGTGTCAGTAACACACACATGTTTCATTTTAAAACTGAATGCATGTGATGCTGAACACGTCTTTAACACAACGTCATTAAACTGGTGAAAAACTTCACTGTGTAGCTTAACAGAGTGTGTGTGTGTGTGTGTGTGTGTGTGTGTGTGTGTGTGTGTGTGTGTGTGTGTGTGTGTGTAGTACCTACCGGGAGGAACAGTGTGTCGCTCCAGCACAGATGAGTGTGATCTCCCAGAGTTCTGTAACGGCTCCTCGTTGTTCTGTCAGAGTGACGTCTTCGTCCAGGTGAGAGCTGAGGATCAAACCTACAGGAAGGTTACTGAGGGATACATGACTATTACTACTGAGTGTGTGTGTGTGTGTGTGTGTGTGTGTTACAGAACGGACAGGCCTGCAGGAACCAGCAGGCCTATTGTTACAATGGGAAGTGTCAACACTATGATGGACAGTGTCAGACCATATTCGGATCCAGTACGTATCTGTTTACACCACAGACTGTAAACAAAGTCATCTGGATCAGCCCCTGGTGGCTGGCTGCAGTACAGGTCATAAACCCAGCCTCCTCCATGTTAGCAGAGGGGACACGTCTTTAGTTACAGTCAGTGGTTCATATTGTTTACACTGTGTTAATGTCCAGGGAGATGAAAGACCTTGTCTCTCTTCCTCATCTTTGTCCTCCCCCTCTGCCTTCTCTTTTTCTTCCTCTTCCTGCTCCTCCTCCTCGTTCTTCTTCTTCCTCCTGTTCTTCCTTTTCTCCTCTTCCTCAGAGGCGAAGGCTGCTCCAGCAATCTGTTTTAAAGACGTCAACAGTAAAGGCGACCGCTTTGGAAACTGTGGCTACCAGAACTACGGTCACAAGAAGTGTGAGAGCAGGTATCAAACACACACACAGACACACACACACACACACACTGGGATGTCCCCCCTTGTGATGCTCATGTCCATATCCATAGAAACGCTCTATGTGGGAAGCTGCAGTGCTCCAACGTTCAGGCGGTGACGGTGTTCGGCATCGAACCGTCGATCATCATCACGCCGATCGGCGGCGCCAAGTGTTACGGAGTGGACTTCATGCTGGGATCAGACGTCCCTGATCCCGGGATGGTGAGCGAAGGAACCAAGTGTGGAGAGGACAAGGTGAGAAGGGGCAGGAAGAGGGGGAGGGGGAGGGGGGGGACAGGAAAGAGATGTTAATGTCTTCTTCTTCTGTGGTGTTCAGGTGTGTATGAACTTCGAATGTCGAAGCGCCGACATCATGAACTTCGACTGTGACGTGGGGAAGAAATGTCACGGACATGGGGTGAGACACGTGCACCTGTCCACGTCCTCATGAGGTGTCTGTGTCCCACACTGACCTGTGTCTGTCTCCGTCAGGTGTGCAACAGCAACAAGAACTGTCACTGCGAGGACGGCTGGGCCCCTCCCTTCTGTGAGGTCAAAGGTTACGGAGGCAGCGTGGACAGTGGACCCACATGGAATGGTACACTCCCCTTTAAACGCTGCAACCAATCAGGGCCCAGATTCTGTTCATTTTCTCAGTAGTTCACTCTATGATCTAAACAGATATTTCACAATTGCGGTTCCTGTTGAACTGAACATGACTTTGTCCTCCTCAGATAAAGACACGTCCCTCAGAGACGGCCTGCTCGTCTTCTTCTTCCTCGTCCTCCCTCTGCTCGCTCTGGGTGCGTTTGTTTTCCTGCGCAAGAACGAGCTGCTGCGACGACTCGGGCTGAGCCGCAGGAAAAGGTCCCAGGGATACCAGTGAGTGAGAATACGACAACTGTCACACACACACACACACACACACACACACACACACACACACACACAAACACACACACACACGTATTCATGACAAACAGATGAAATCTGAATTCTCACCCAAAAACGTTTGGTGGATAATTGTTTGAAGAATAAAGACAAACTAGCAGATTTTTTCAACAGCTAAAAAACGTTACATGTCGTGTTGTCACATAAACTGATGACATCACTTCCTGTCCTCTGGGGGCGTTCAAGGACACTCAGACATTTACAAACCACTGATACTTGCATGTAGAGGGATCAGTAAGAATTGGACAACACTAACGTGTGTTAATGTTACTGCTGCAGCCCCAGAGTCAGTCACCAGCTGTGATGTGTTCAGAGCAGAAACCACGTCAGAAGAGTCGGGACCACAGATCACACTGAGATATTACCTGGAAGCGTTTCTTGTTGCTGAGGTTGAATCACGTGTTTTCATTGTTAATGTTGTGTCACTTCCTGTCTTCAGACCGGACGGTGCAGCGACAGACAATCCCGTCAGGGGACCCCCGCCCCCCCGAGCGCAGCCTCCCTCTGCTGCCCGGGGCCACGCCAGCAGCATCGTCAGAGCGGGGGTGAGTGGAGCCGGTGATTCGCTGTGTGTTGTTCTCAGACTGAAGACGAGAGGGGCCTGCTCTGGCTTCTCCAGGATTACCAACCCTAGCTTTAAGATACTGAGGAGTGAATAAACCTGTAGATCCTGTTCCTAATCTTTAGATGTTTAGTTCACTGGTGTTTGGCCAGTTACACTCCCACTGCCTGTGTGTCCCAGTGGTGTAGTGGTGCCCGGAGAAGAGGGTAAATGACCTGCAGAGCATCACTGAGTGCCATGAGGTCCTTTCTGCTGAATCGTTTGTTTGGATATTTGCTTCATGTTGGAATTTCATTCGTGGCCGAACTTCCACTTAGTTTTTCAATGTGTTCAAAGGGGCCGTGATGTTTTTCACAGGAAGACAAACACAGACATGAGCCGCTCTACTCAGCCTATGATTGGCTTACTGTGTTATTCTTATCCTAACTAACCAATCACCACAACCAACCAACCTAACCAAGAAAAGGCTCCGGATACTAACCAATCAGAGGCCGAGTAAGGCAGATGATGCTTTTGCTGTCCTAGGAAAAATGGCTTGCAGGACACACTGGTCTCAACTAATCATCACCCATCAACCGTCTCACTGCAGAGACTCTGGATCCTCATGTTTGTTTGTGACGTGAATGTTTCATAAGAACTGATTCAAGTTAGTGCGCTAACGAGTCCTAACATGCTCTGCTCTGTCTCCATGTGAAGCACCACGCTCAGCTCCTGCCCCCACAGGAGGTAAAATACTCTGATTACTACTCACACTGAACCAGCACTAACAGTACAGATCATAAACCCTCCTCCTCCATGTTAGCAGATGGGACATGAACCAGACATAAAAGTCAAAGTAGAGGCTCAATAAATGTTTGAGCGTCAAAGATGGTTTCTGTCATTTCAGGTCGTTCTTATCTCACCGACCAACAGTTTGGTTTGAATCAGTTATTTGATGATATAAAAACAGGCAGAGATTGACAGCTGAGACTGACTCAGGATTGGTTTAGAACATGTATGGGCGGGACCTTGATCCTTCGATCACTACTGCACAGACTCTGACTGTTAATGACGTCAGCACCACAAGATGGCCGCGTTCCTATCTGACATATTTCAGTGAAGACACTTCATCATTTTAACTTTAACATTCACTTCATCTGGTCTGACCTGGTTTTAAGTGTTTACCCTGAAGGAAAAGTGATGAAGCTTTTTATCTTTGGTTCGACTCCCATCAAGTCAACTTATCTCTCTAAACACAGTTTCCTCTCAGTAAAATAATGTTGAGCTCATGTCCTCAGATAAAAATGAATAAATAACAATAACTTTGAACTATTAATGAAATATTGTTTGTGTGTGATCAGGTGGTGGAGAACAGCAGGACGGCTCCATCCCACGCTCTGAGGCCTCCTCCTCCTCCTCTGTAAGAACAACTCAACTCTTCCCTGTTCATTTCCTCATAGAGATTTGTAGAGCCATAATATTTTTACCATCCAAGGCGGACTCACCACAAGCTAACTGGACCTCGAGGTCTAACCCAGATGTTTTCTCCAGGATAACTCCAGGCTAACTTTGCAGCAGTGAGCTGATGGTGTTGCTCCATCAGAGATCAAATCCACTTTCCAGCAGCTTAAACTCTGAATCCATGTTTGTAGTTGATTTATCACATTTGTAGAAGAAGAAAAGTCAAAAGGAGATTTTATGGTTTTTGACGTCAGAGGTGTTGACTTGTCGTTTCATTTCTTCCTCAGAAAACCAAAACCTCCTGCTGCATCCCAGCCGCTGGTGCCTCTAAGACCCGCCCCTGCTCCACCTGTTTAACCAATCCCGGGGCCCGGACCACCTGTCTTCTTCTTTTTCTTCAACCCCCGTCCTTTTCGGAGCCGGTTACCTATCAACAGCCAGGAAATGATTTTGTAGCTGAGACAGCATCCTGCGGCCGGACTGGGAAATGGACGATCAGGAAACTGGACCCAGTCAGACCGGACCAACAGGAAGCTACTACTGCCCCCTACAGTCTGTCTGTGGCCTCTGTCCTTCTATGTAGTTTAAAAACTGCTTCAGGTGAAACATCATCTGTAGAAATCCATCCAATCACATTTCCCCAACCGTCACGAATAATAATGATCACACAGCTTCTGGACGTAAGCTAGCTAGCTAGCTGTTAGCTCATATAGTTGTTCAAAACATTTTAATGTTTCCAGCGAATCGCTTTAAACTGACAAACATTTAAAAATATATTATGTAGCTAAATACATGATATCATTTTACCACATGTTAAGTAATGATTAGAAAGCATGAAGGGTGAGCTGCCTCACTCTGAAGACAGATTGGTGCTGTCCCCTCCCCTCTGCGCAGCACTGTCATAGGAATGTAACACACCCCTGCTGCTGCGGTGCAGGTGCACTTGGTCTCCACCAATCAGCTCCACCCGGCGCTCTGTCTCCAGAATTGTAAAATCACAGTATGCAACATACCGAGCTCTACACCTCTGGGCTTCAGATCCTCTCCTTCAGATCTGGATGTGGATCTGGATCTGGACCTATATCTGGATCTGGATCTGGACTCATGTGCTTGTTAAGTCACAAAGGAAATGTACACACTGAAGCACTGTTGAGCGGATCTCTGGGATGTTGTGGATCATCTGTCTCTGTTTCCTACAGGAACCTGACCTGTGAGCGACCTGTTCTCTTTCAGATCGTTGTCCTCTTGTTTAATCAGGTGGGAGTAACCGACCAATCAGGAACCTTTTCACTGAAAGGGAATGGAATTAGGATTTATTTCCTCTGAAACTGGTTTGAGACAAATTCAGATGAAAGACGTCACTGATAATTTTACTCCTTTATTTAATGGATACACGTATTCTGTCCAATATAACCCCCCACCCCCATAAATGACAACCTAGGACATGGTTATTTTAGGGAATTTCTAAATTTAGTATTCAACCTTTCTGTTTGGTTTGGATCCATGTTCAAAGAACATGTGCCGTACTGGATCTCAGATTTTAAACAACGTTCACACATGAATTTTCAGATACAGTTGATGAGGATTCAGTTTGATGCAGGAACATCCCAGAGTGAAGAGGTCTGACCGGGTTGACGTGTCTTTAAGCTGGAAATGACGCCTCGACTCATAAAAGTCCTGGAAACGTGTGGACTTCCTGTCTCTGCCGCCTCAACACTGAGGTCTGGACTGATCCTTTAGTTTCTCTGTTGCTGTGAATGCACAGCGGCCTCCATCACAGTCCCTCCACTTCCTCCTGCTCTGACACTCTCACTCTAACCAGGGATCTTTACACCACAGGAAACAGACTTCCTGTGACTCTGAGTGTCGTCACTTTGCAGTGAATGAACCTGCTGCACTGTGTCATGTGAGGACATTTTGATCTGCTTTAGTATGTTTTTGATTTGCACAGACACAAGGAGCTGACGCAGGATTGAGTCAGTTACTCACAGGGCTAATTTTGTGTTTGATTGTTTTGTTGCTAAAAGAAAGTGAACGAGATCCCAGTTTGCTCCTGAAGCTGATTCCTGAGAAAGAGAGAGAAACCTGTGGAGAACAGAGTGAAGTTATTTAGAGGCATGAGAGCAGCTGAAGTCAAAGTTCACGACAGCCTCAGGTTACAGATGGTGAACGGATTCAGCTGCTGCTTCTCAGTTTAAATATAACAGAGTTCATGAGCAGATTCAAACCAAGAGACTGTTTCCTCCGGCTCAACACACTCAGAACCTCACAACAGATCAAAAGAACACGGTTTGAAGGTTTCAACAACACTTTCTTGTTCATCGGAATTTTATTAAGATTAAGATTAAGATTAAGATGCATTTATTCGTCCCAAACACATGCACAGTCATGCAAAGGCACACTCATGCAGGTAGGGAAATTTAATCTCTGCTTTTGACCCATCTTGTGCAGTACACACAGAGCAGTGAGCAGCCGCATACAGGCGCTCGGGGAGCAGATGTTGGGGGAGTAAGGTGCCTTGCTCAGGGGCACTAGACAGGGTAGGGAGACTCTTGGATTTTTGGACAGATCAATCCAGGTTCGTCTTTTTGTTGTCTCTCCGTGGAGTTGAACCAGAGACGAACCAGAGACCTTCTCTGCCCATAGTCCAAGTTTCTGCCACTAGACCACCGTCTCTCTATAATGAATTTAGTCATCACTTTATAATTTAGTCATCACTTTATAATTTTTTTTAATTTATGTTTTGAAGTAAAGAGCATAAAGACGTTGTGTAGAGCCAACGAGAGACAGACGAGCTCGCTGCTGGTTTGAGTCTGAACAAACAGTTCACCAGTTAGCCGCCTGCAGCATTAACGTGATTATGTATCAATCATTTTCTTCAAACAATATGGTTTAACATTCTTACATCTGCATAACCAGTTATTTACCTTTGGTACTTTTAGCATATTTTGACCTTGATACTTTTATAATTTTACTCAAGTAAGTATTTCTACACTGTGGTAAAGTAACTTCTACTTGACATGTGAGGCCTGCGAGGCACAACTCAAGGCAAACAGGTGAAGTTGTGTTTGTGTTGAGTTTGTGTGTTGAGTGTGTGTGGAGTGTGTGTGAGCTGAACTACAGCAGGTGAGTGACAACAGTATGACTGATATCGCCATGGCAACGCTGAGAATCTCATCGCTGGTTCTAGGATCAGTGATATTTGACATTTTTGTGCAGTGTTTGCTTCAGTCACTGATCTCAGACATGTTGGCTCCTCCTCTTTGGAGGTGTCTGTCATGTCACTATTGTAACAGGCATGGAGCCGCTTCCTGTGATGATGTAATAAAGTTTATTCAAACAGAATGTAGTTTTTTTGTAAAGATGAAGCACGTTCATACTCACACTGTACAAAGCCACGAGTGTGATTAAACACAAATTCACTTCATGAAATATTAAAGACCTTAAACAATCTATACATGCGTTTTTCTTAATCCACAAGTTTTATCAATACTGAATTATTACAGTCGTGTAAAGAGTTTATATTCTTTTCTAATTAAATTAATTCATAGTTAAATATAACATCTTATAAAGGCTGAGAACAGACAGTAGAACTATATTTTGAATAATGATTATAACTAATAAGTAATAACGAGATAGTTTAAATATTAAAACAAAACATACATTACAAAAGGTTTAATATATAGAATATTAAGTTTCTTTATATCTTAATTAAATAATAAAAATGCAAAAACAAAAAAAAGTGCTGGTCTGAAAACTGTCAAAATATAATAAAATATAAATAACATTTATATAAATTTCAATTAAATTGTTTCTGTTGTATTTTTAATTGTCATGAGACCACGCCCCTGTGTCTCTTTGCGGCATGACGTCATCTGTGCGCGTCACTTCCAGGCAGGCCTCCGTTCCAGGCGACGCGCCCGGAGTTGTCATCGTTCCACCGGGAGAGGCGAAGGGCATCCGGGATACCGGGCGAGAGGGCAGCCGCCGATCAGCGTTTCTCGAGGTCAGTACCCGCAGCTCGTTTCCGCGGGCACACGGACACACGCTGTGCTTCCGGTTTGGAGGAAATGAAAATCAAACGTTTTCATGAATCTGAGGAAGAAAGAAGCCGTTAGCATGTTAGCCGCGTGTTAGCTTCCACAGCCTGTTTAAAACACCGTGAGTCCGGAGCTCGTCGGGCCGAGCACCCGCTGACACCGTCGGTGAAACCTCGAAGGAAACGGCTAAAGTTAGCTTCTTCACTTAGCTTCTGTTAGGGAACTTAATTGGCAGCCGTCTAACGGCTAGCTAGCGTGCTAATGACTGCTCCTGCTGAGCTAGCCGGCTCGTCCAGCAGCAGCCTGTTAGCTCCGAGGCTAATATCAGGCTAATCTCAGGCTAATCAGATGAATAAAAGTGTGTTGATGAACAATCATGTTCCTCTTGACTTGAGGACACAATGATTGACCGTTTGCGTGGCCAATGAGAACCCGCGGTGGCCAATGTCAGGGCTGAATGTGCTTCAGGCAGCCAATCGGAGCTTGGTGTCTGCAGGTGGGGGCGGGCCCAGGCCGGAGGGAGGGACAGGGAGTGGAGCGTGAACAAGGTCAAAACACAGAGACACGTGACACACTGGAAATAACACAGGTCAAAGTTCAGGGGTTTGGATTTAAGAGTTCTGAAGTTTAACTTAGCACGGGTACAGATGTGGGCGTCGCCCAGTGTCACCCTGAAGGAAATACGTCACTGGGACGTCACTCTGACATCACCTCTACCGCATCCTGTGGAGCAGCAGGTTGTTGGGTCCGACTCAGACCATGTGGGGAACATCAAAGCGAGGGGCGGAGCCTATAGAGCAGCAGGAGGCGGAGCCTGACGTATAAACTCTGCTGTGGACAGATCAGTGTTGTTGTTTACATCTCATCCGGCGTCAGCCCTCATCACCAGAAGATCTGGAATCTCCTCGTGTTCCCAAGTGGACGTCTTCGTCTTCTACGTGTCCGGCTCCTCTTCTTCATCCTGAGATGTTTGAGTACTTCATGTTTCACGTCACGTGTTAGAAACCTCATCAACACGTCCACTCGCTCACTGGGAAGCTTCCACACATTGTCCTGCTGGTTCCTCACATGGACTCTGACATGCTACACACATGTTACCAGGAGGCTGCAGGAGAAGATCCAGAAGGTTTCCAGAGACACTGACTCAGACATTAGTTCTCATACACAGAACCTGCAGAACATGTCAGGAACAAGCTCAGGAACATGTGAGGAGCATGTCAGAAAAGGGAGAGTTTTTTACTTCTGTTAACATGTTGGCAGCTCTTGGTCCTTTTCTTCTGGTTTTTAAACCTGCCTCTGATGCTTTTATTTATTTCTCTCTTTCTGTCTCAGGCTGAACAAACTATTGTCATCTCATCTGTACGTGCATGAAAAGATAACTTTTCTCAGTCAGGAAAATGTTTCTCTTTCACATCTCAACATGTTTTAAACATGTTCTCCGGGTAGCAGCAGATCAGGAGGTTTACGTCCAGGTCAGGTTCTCCCTCTTCTCCCTTGTAACAGGAAGCCTCAGGTTTTAACATCCTGGTCCCATCATGTTTTAAACCTGAGTCAAAGTCATTCTCTCTCCTGATGAGCATGTCCCAGTCTCCCTCTCTAACTCAGTGTCTCTCTCTCTCTCTCAGTGGACATACGGACCAGTGGACAGACGGACCCGTGGACTTGTCCTTCATTGCTCTCTGTCCTGGTTGTGACCTTGTGGACTTTTATTTCCTTCCGTTCTGAAGTTGAGGAGCTTCCGGCCCGGCGGACTGACCACCACTTCTGTGTGTGTGTTGCTTTAAGGACTGCTTATGCATCGTCTCAGGACTTGTGCGGCGCGGTTGCGTCCGCTCACCGCCTCGCAGGCGGCTCAGACTGTTGGCCACCAGCGGCCAATCACAGTTGCCTTCACAGGCGGCACAAGGACGTTTCAGCCAATCAGGTGCTACTCAGCACCTGTGGCCTCTGAGCCGTTCCTGAACGGGACGAGCTCCAACTACGTGGAGGAGATGTACTACGCCTGGTTGGAGAACCCAAAGAGTGTTCACAAGGTAAGGACCGCTGAGCCCCCTGCTGGTGCGGAGGATGAACAGCAGAAACATTACAAGGTGTTTCAGACAATCTCTGGGAATTATTTAGAAAATTGGGTTCATACATTTACATATGAATTTCCAGGAAATATCTGAACCAAGTGAGTCAGACCAGAACATTTCAGGAACACGTGGGGACGTCAGTGCAGGTCTGTCCGCAGCTGTGCTGATGTTTCTGTTAAACATAATTCAAAAACCTTCGGTTACACTTCGGAAATATGAATAAACCCCCTCGCAAAAATTCATTCTCCAAACTGAAAAGATGTTTTCAGTGATCTGTCTTCAGGGTCACATGTGAACTGAGGGATGAAGGACAGATGAGCTAATTATACCTCTGTCGTGTGTGTGTGTGTGTGTGTGTGTGTGTGTGTGTGTGTGTGTGTGTGTGTGTGTGTGTGTGTGTGTGTGTGTGTGTGTGTGTGTGTGTGTGTGTGTGTGTGTGTGTGTGTGTGTGTGTGACACTTGTTATGTAACGTTCACACTGTGACCTTGCTGTTAGCAGCTTAGCAAACTAGCTGAGAGCTGCACAGCAGGACTGGACGCACACAGACACACACACTGCACATCACAGTATTGATGAAGATCGACATGGAGCAGCTATGATCCTTTATCGAGGCGTAAAACCAACAAACATCACTGAGCAGGATTAACTCATTAAATACAGTTGCAGCGATCAGATCTGTAGGACGAGGTGGAAGTGTTACTGACAGGAAGTGTTACTGACGCTTTGTGTACTGCTTGAAGTCAAGTCATGTGACTGATGAGAGCCAATCAGGAAGAGAAGGTGTGAGTCATTGTTTACTAAAGTCTCAGTTTCTGTTCAGACTGACACGAGACCAGTTTACACAAGTCTGTGATTCAGAGGCTGAACCGCAGCAAGCACCTCAATGCCTCAGTTCCCAACAGCTCCCCCCCCCCCGAGGACACAAATCCCTGCTCCGACTCTCACCCTCACTGCTCCTAGTTTCTTCAGCTAAGCAACCAATTGCGAGACTTTGTAGTTGTGTAGTCCTGGAGTTGTGTAGTCATGTGGTGTTGGCATGTGGTTTGCCTTCCACCAGTCTGAGTCATCCTGCAGCTCTTACTGTTCCCAGAACCAAGTGGAGGGAGTTTCCTGCAAACTGAGCCTCAGCGTCTGTTTCAGAGACAGAACGTCTCATTTCATGTCTTTGTCCGAACAAACGTCAAACTCTGTGAGGTGGTGAAGGAAAACGTGTTTTAGAGAAGAGAGCTGGAGGAGAAGAGCTGATCCCTTTTAGAAAGATAGAATAAGTAAGATCCAGAAAATGTCCAGAGACAATGACTCAGAGATTTGTTGTCACATAGAAAACCTGCAGAACATGTGAGGAACACGTGAAGAACACGTGTGTGGTTCATGTCTGAAACAGCTGTTTCACATTCTGCTCCTTCTCTGTTTTATGTGTGGTTGTTAACTTGAGCTTGTTCTCATTCCTCCTCCCTTCAGTCGTGGGATGTGTTTTTCCGCAACGCCAACGCCGGCGCCCCCCCCGGCGCCGCCTACCAGTCTCCTCTGGGTCTGGCCTCCAGCCTCGTGGCTCCTCAGCTCTCGTCTCTGGTCGGAGCTCAGCCCAACGTGGAGAAGCTGGTGGAGGACCACCTCGCCGTCCAGTCGCTCATCAGGGCCTACCAGGTAGCCGCTGATTTGGTGAAATGTTGTCAACAATATTCCTGGATCCCTGATAGATAATCAATGATTGATATTGTGACAATTAACGTGTTCTTTCCTACAGTAGGTCCCGGTACATGGAGCTCACTAGCGCCACCGTCTGATCACTGAAAACACTGCTTCAAATGTTTTTTATGGCATTTTACAGTTTCCCATTGTTTAATCTCAACTGTTTTAACTCTTCTCATGATAACATCAACCTGAACTTATTAATAACAAGTTGTGACCCGTGTTGAGAAACGTTGATTCCAGGTGTCGTTACTGGAGGTCGTCACAGGTCACATGTCACCTGTGACGCTCACACGACAAAGACACAAGTGAGTATCGAACAGCACGAGATCAGAAAGAGGAGACTTCACTTCAACATCTTCACAAAGTTAACAGTTCAATCAAAAGGTGTCATGTGACCCAGGTTCACGTCTGACTCTTTAGAAAGTTGGTAAATAATAATAATAAATAAGTGTTAAACTGAAACATAAAGGATTAAAATACAAAACCAACTCTTTCTTTTTACAGTCAGACACAGTTTTAACTTACAAACAGTAACAGCTGAACTAGCATGAGCTATTCAGAAAATATATTTAAACATAACTCAATGTGAAGGGTTTGAATACAATGTGTTGGAAGAGGAAGTGACCTCACCTTATACTAATATTTATATTAAGAAGAAGAATTCCATCATTGGCTTATTAATGGTCACGTGAAGGATAAACATTAATATCTGACCTCTGAAGCTGAAATGTTGCTCCACTAAAAGGTTCTGTTAGTCAATAACCACAAAACATAATGATCCATAACATTTGTAAATATAAACTAAATAGTTATTGAAATATGAACATTTAAAATACTTGAGATATGAAAATCTTTCTCTGATGAGGTCGTTATGATGTCATGACCAGGATGTAAAAATCTGTCATTCATATTCATAATAAACGATTATTATTAAAAGTCAAATTTGCATCAAACTTCATGTGACCTGTGAGGACCCCCAGTCGTCAGGGCCGTCTGTGTGTTTGTGTGTTGGTCTGTGTGTTGGTCTGTGTGTGTGTGTTTGTGTGTTTTGTGTTGGTCTGTGTGTGTGTCTAGGTGATGGGGCATCATAATGCTCAGTTGGATCCTCTGGGAATCAGCTGTGTGAATTGTGATGATGCTCCTTCCAGGACGTCGGTGAAAACAAACAAACAAACAAATGAAACCTGTGTGTTAACGTTGCTCTTCCCCCCCCCCTCTCTCTCCTCTTCTGCCTCCTTATGTTGAACCTCTCTCTCCTCTTCCTCGCTCTCGTCAAACACTCCTTTCCTTTCTTCAAACCTTTTTCGATGTGGATCTTTCTCCGCTCCGTCCTGCTCCTCCTCCACTCATCCCTCTCTTTCCCTTCTGTCGTTGCATCGTGCTTCCTCCTCCTCCTCCTCTTCCCGGCTGGGATCTCTGCTGTTGCCCCCCCCCCCCCCCCCCCCCCCTGTAGATCCGAGGGCACCATGTACCATGTGGCCCAGTTGGACCCTCTCGGGATCATGGACGCCGATCTGGACTCGTATGTCCCGACTGATATTATCACCTCCTCCGACAAACTGGGTGAGGAGCTTTCCCTGAGATAACACTCTTTGTGTTTCCTTCCCCTCGTTCCTTTGGTGTCTCTCTCTCTGTCTCGCAGGCCGTCTCTTTCTAGAACTTACCGATCATCAGAGGAATCTTAAGTCAAGTTTCCTGTGTTGGGAGTTTTTCTGAAACTTTGTCTTGGAGCTGAAACCTGCTGCATTGAGTGAATGTTGATAAAACTCAAGCTGGAGTTTAGGGCTGCATGATATATCGAACATGTATCATCATTGTTATATACGTATCACAAAAGACGGCTTGAACCGAATTAAAGATATTTAAATCTGTAACGTGCCTAAGAGGCCTGTGGAGGAGGGACAAACAAGTGACCAGCAGGAGGCGCTCAAGGAAAATCAAGTATTTTATGCAAATATGCACAGAACTGAGGAGGGAGTCGACCAACAGAACAATGAACTGAAAACAATCTGCAACAAACTGAAGATGAGCAACAGTTCATCAAAAGAGTTCAACAATACACAGAGACACAAACTAGACACAACACCGCTCTGATCACTCGCAGCTTGTTTGAACAACACACACGTTCCACCCGGCCGCTTGGCCACTGGCCTCAGGGTGTCCTGCCCCCCCCCCCCCCCCTCATTCCAGAGAGGCTTCAGCTGAATGGAGGAGCTGGCAGGAGCCTGGAGGAGCTGAGAGACAGAAACAACAGATCATTGACTCGAGCGTGAACGATAGAGAAACAGGGAGGAGCATTAAAGACAGAGACGCCAGAAGATGTAAACATCACTTTACACAAACATGTATTATTACTTTTATCCAAACTGACTCACAATAAGTGGATTCAACCATGAGGGAACAAACCAGAGCAGCAGCCCTCCAGTCAGTCCACACTCATGACCCCAGTCAGTGGACCTGGAGGAGCGGCTCCCTGCTGTGAGCCCTCTCCCTCCGCTACCTGCTGGAAGGTTTTCAATAAACCATGTTGTAGGAAAGGAAATACATTATTTATATTTCATTGTCTGCACAGACCACTCGCTGTGGGAGGTCTGTAGCAGTGAAACCAAAACAGAAAGACTTTAACACTTCATTCTTTATCATTCTTTTATATTTGTCGCAAGTCATATCGTCATCGTAATATTCAACAACGTTATCGCAAATCACATGTTTTCCTTTTATCGTGCAGCCCTACCGCAGCTCTGTCCAACCTTGAACTTTATCTGAAACTTAAGTTTCTGGATTGTTCTGGTATAAGATGATGATGTAACTGAAACTTCAAGAGAAGGAACCCTGAGAAAGTGCTGAGTGAAAGGAATGATTAGAGAAACTTAAATCCTGAATCTGTGTTTAACACATTTCTGTGAAATCTACAAATCAAATCTCTGAAACCTGAGAAACTGGAACTTTTCTCTGTTGTGACAATGAAATGATTGAGAAAAAAGTGGAACTTTTCTCTGTTGTGACAATGAAATGATTTGAGAAAAAAGATCCAACACAATGAATGTTAGTGTGTGAGCTGCTAACCTGGTGTGTGAGCTGTTAGCTTCACGCATGTGAGCCGTTAGCTTTGTGCTAAGGCGCTGTTAGCCTCGTGCTAACCCTGTGGTTGAAGCGTGTGCAGCGTCTGATCATCACGTGTGTTTCTGAGGCTCTGAGGCTGTTTGTCGTCTGCTCACTGTCCCTGCTGCTCTTCAACAAGTCCTGTTCATTATGATATCAGATGAGAATGTAAAACCAGATCAACAGTACGTTATTGAAGTTCAGAGAAAGTGAATAATAGAATAAATATAATAAAAAGTGAATGTGTGTAACACAGTCTGAGACGTGCACCAGACAAACTGAAACTCTTCTGATTCCGTTTTATGAATAAATCTATAGAAGTAAATCAGCTGTTTTTCAGTTGGGTGAGGACCTGCTCTCCAGCCACTAACCAGAACTAACTACCCATCACCAGCTTCGACTAACTGTCCCTGTCAGAAGAGAAAAGAATCTCACATCACTGACCGTGTGACCACAGCTTCCAGCGCTCTACCTGAACACCAGGGGGAGCCGCAGCCGCACACTGTGAAACATGGCATGTGTAGTTTCTCCGGTTATAGTACAAACAGGGACGTGTGTGTCCCTGGAGCTCAGGAGTTAGTCTGGTCCCTGTGGAGTTAGTCTGGTCCCTGTGAGAGCAGCCTCCTGACTGGTTGGTTGTTGCTTCTCTTTATCCTCAGCATGGTGTTGACAGCATCCGTCTCCATCACCTCGGTCCTGATTCAAAACAAACCTGATGTTTCTGTGAATGAACGGATGAAACGATGGTGGAGACGTGGAGGCGCTGCTGTGTGGCTCTGATTGATCCGCGGGGCTCGTGCTGCTGCTGATGTGAATTGTGGGGGCCGGGGTCGTAGGTCACTAACCGTGTCCGGGTATCTCTCCCCTTTGCTGCCCCCTAATGGCCGCCCTTCCAGACTTGGCGGTTTTCAAGGAGAGGCTGAGAGTCCTGACGGTAGGAGGTAGGAGAACCACGAGGATGCTGCTGTGAAGCCAGCTGTGGACCTGTAGTCGTGTTGTCTGTGCACTAGTGAGCAGCTCACGTGTGCAGGAGTGTCGGGACCCGAGGAGCAGATGCTGCTGCAGCGGTGAAGGTCGCCGGTCACAGCGCCATCGACCTCTGACCCCTGCGCTCACGCACACGTCTCTGCCCCTGAGGGACGGGAGGACAAAGAGACGTTTCCTGTGGTTCAGTGTCTTCACTCTTATTTAAACAACCTAACATCTAATGTTCCTCTGATATTTGGAGGTTCCTGTCACATCAGGTCTTCTCGTCTCAGACATGGAACCACGGTGAAATATCCCTTTAAGGTCACAGGAGGCGTCAGAGGAGAATCTGAATCACCTGATCAAATGTCCAGTTCACTGTGTTTCATACAGAGGACCAGGTTCTGTCCCTCTGACGACCTCTGATCGTCTCCTGCGTGTTCTGCTCCGTCAGCTCGTCCTGCTCCCAGCTGCTGATAGCGCCCCCTCTGCCCAGTAGACAGTAGAGCAGGTAGCCTGGTTCTCTGATGAATGAGTCTGTGTCAACTCTCTCTCTTCACCTTCTTTCTCTTCACCTTCTTTCTCTTTCTCTTTCTCTCGCTGGTTCTAATCTGTCAGTTTGTTGCTTCTGATGTTATTTCATTAGTGTGAGGTGGTAGGTCAGCAGCTCTAACAGCTCTGTAGCTCTAACCATGTTAACTGTTATTTATATATATATATATATATTACAGATGTTATTGATTATTCCTTATCTGCAGTCATATATATATCATATATAAAACCTAACAATGCTCTCACATCTGTTTACAGTGAGTTATAAACCAGAGTTTAATGTTTATAGAAGTGACGATGTGTCCTCACTGAGGTTGTGTAGCAGCTGTGTGTGTGTGTGTGTGTCTTTCTTGTAGTTGTGCGTTAACGGAGATGAAGAATGGGGGGGGGGGAGAGTCGGTGTTGAGCAGCGTTGTCCTGCCTGTTGAATTTAGAGAGACTTCATTTTGATTGGCCAGCTTCTGTCAGTGGTTTGGTTGGTGTGAAGAGGAGCTTTGTGATTGGCTGAACCAGTGCGTCCTTTCTCTGAGTGTTTGTGTTGTTGATTTGAAGGACATGTGTCTCTCTTCTTCTGCTGGTCACCACCTCGTCCCTCAGAACCTTCTGAAAGCTCCGTGTTCTCTGGTTCTCTTGATATTTAAGAAATAGAAAAAGTAAATGTTATTTTCACACCGAGTTTTCTTCCGGATTTTAAAACACATCTGAGGAAAACGTTGACGTTCAACCATCTTAACCACTTTAACACCGATCATGAGCTGGCGTCTGTCTCTGGATCTGTCCC
This sequence comes from Pleuronectes platessa, assembly GCF_947347685.1. Lineage (NCBI taxonomy): Eukaryota > Metazoa > Chordata > Actinopteri > Pleuronectiformes > Pleuronectidae > Pleuronectes > Pleuronectes platessa. The sequence continues at coordinate 30,742,194 of NC_070629.1, forward strand.
TTCTCTTTCATAACGTCCGTCTCATATCCTGTTTGGTTTATAAAGAACAGATTGAATGTCCATAACCCTCCATCACCATGTGACCCGCTGCTGTCATGACCCATCGCTGCTCGATGGTCCAGACTTTCATTTGGTTTGAGGCAGATTAAGGACAAGCAGCAGGATCATGTCCTCTCAGCTCATTGTCCAGGAGACCAGCTGATTGACAGGAGCTTGTAAATGTTGAGGATGTTGGCGTCAGAATCCTTCTAGATGTTTTCAGACCTGAACTGAAGTCCTGACTCGTTCCTCACATGTTCCTCACATGTTCCTGACGTGTTCCTCACATGTTCCTGACGTGCTCCTCACGTGTTCCTGACGTGCTCCTCACGTGTTCCTGACGTGCTCCTCACGTGTTCCTGACGTGCTCCTCACGTGTTCCTGACGTGCTCCTCACGTGTTCCTGACGTGCTCCTCACGTGTTCCTGACGTGTTCCTGACGTGTTCCTGACGTGTTCCTGACGTGCTCCTCACATGTTCCTGACGTGTTCCTCACATGTTCCTGACGTGCTCCTCACATGTTCCTGACGTGTTCCTGACGTGTTCCTGACGTGTTCCTCACATGTTCCTGACGTGTTCCTCACATGTTCCTGACGTGCTCCTCACATGTTCCTGACGTGTTCCTCACATGTTCCTGACGTGCTCCTCACATGTTCCTGACGTGTTCCTCACATGTTCCTTACATGTTCCTCACATGTTGTGGAGGCTGTGCTGCTTCTTCACAAGAGAAACTCCAGAAAATGTCCAGTCACTATTTGACAGAGTCCATGTGTGAAGACTGAATTTTAATCCGGTATTGAAATCAGCCCCAGATCATCTTAAACCACCTCGGGGACCGTCTTTGTCCATCATAGTGTCCACTAGTGTTGTCCTCCGTCCTGCTGCCGTCCACACTCTCTCCTCAACATTAACCAGACCAGATCAGTCGAGCCTCGAGAGCCCTGTGACCTCAGCTCTGGTCTCCTCCTCTTTACAACTCTTCAGATATTAGAGAAGTTTCTGTCCCAGTGTGTAGTTATTGATCGTGTGTGTGCGTGTGTGTGTGTGTGTGAGAGACCCACTGCCTTCAACCTGTCCTCACCTCTGTTTGTTCCTCCCTTGTCCTCCTGTCCTGTGGTGCATCATGGGACATGTAGGTTTCTACGGCCTGAATGAGTCCGACCTGGACAAAGTGTTCCGTCTTCCCACCACCACCTTCATCGGAGCTTCGGAGAGCGCCCTCCCCCTGAAGGAGATCATCAGCCGCCTGGAGGTGACTTTATTTAAATTGGATATTTTCTCAGAATGTCTCACCACCAGAGTTCATGACATAATGTTCAGCCACATGTACGATCTGATGGATTTAATGAGGAAGGAAATACAGTCAAGAAAACTCCTGGGAGGCTTTTAAATTGAAATTGAATTGTTATATTCAGGTTTGGTTGATCCTTAAACATAATCATCTTTATTTATACCTATTCAGTCATGTGTTCATGTTTGAAACATGATCAAATCTGATCATATAGATCATAATCTACAGTGCTGACGAGGGGCGGCCCTCGTTAGGAAGGTGGCTGCACACACACTCACCTGAAGAGACCATGTGACCGTGGACCTCCAATAGGTGGACCACGGTCAGAAGGACCCAGCAGCCGCTCTATACACACTGCCTTCGTGCTGACGCTGTGTTGTGTGTGTGTTGTGCGTCCAGATGTCGTACTGTCAGCACATCGGAGTGGAGTTCATGTTCATCAACGACCTGGACCAGTGTCAGTGGATCAGACAGAAGTTTGAGACTCCAGGAGTGATGCAGTTCACTTTGGAGGAGAAGAGGACGCTGCTCGCCCGCATGATCCGCTCCACCAGGTAAACAACACAACACACAATAACACAACACGACAGGACACACTCAGTGAAGCCAATGCAGAAGTTCCCGAAACCTGTCTTCTGTGTGCTGACCAGTAGGGGGCGACTCCTCTGGTAGTTTCTATAGAAAGTGACTTCTCACTTTATAACGTCAGGAAACATTCAGGAGTTTCTGTCTCAGTCTCTAGTTTCAAGTCTTCTTCAAACAGCTGATGATCATTTAGTGAATTATGATCATTTAGAGTCAAACAGACCATAAAGCACCAGATGTGTTGGGTGGGGGGGGGGAATACCACAGTGTGATTGACAGCTGGTATTGTGCAATGGGTGTCAGTCAGGCTCCACCCCCTGCTGATTACTTCTGGTTTCAAATAACAAAGATGGTGGACAAAACGGTAGCTCATCCAAGAATGGGTGACGTTACAGTGGCCTGTGAGACAAGGCCGTCTGACGTGTGTGTCTGTTTGTGTGTCTGTGTGTGTCTGTGTGTGTGTGTGTGTGTGTGTGTGTGTCTGTGTGTGTGTGTGTGTGTGTGTGTGTGTGTGTGTGTGTGTGTGTGTGTGTGTGTGTGTGTGTGTGTGTGTGTGTGTGTGTGTGTGCTCAGGTTCGAGGAGTTCCTGCAGAAGAAGTGGTCTGCAGAGAAGCGTTTTGGTCTGGAAGGATGTGAGTCTCTGATCCCTGCTCTGAAAACCATCATCGATAAATCGTCTGAGAACGGAGTGGAGAACATCATCATGGGAATGCCTCACAGGTAACACACACCAGACACACACACACCAGACACACACACACCAGACACACACACTCTCTCAGGCTTCCTCATTGTCGGTTGACTCCACGTCTCTTTGTCTCAGGGGTCGTCTGAATGTTTTGGCCAACGTGATCCGTAAAGAGCTGGAACAGATCTTCTGTCAGTTTGACTCTAAACTGGAAGCAGCTGATGAGGTAAATCTCCACCGTGGTTGTTGTTGTTGTTGTTGTTGTTGTTGTTGTTGTGCTCCTGGTCGTCCTCACTCGGGTTGAACCGTGTGCACTTTCCTTGTCCTCGTCAGGGCTCTGGAGACGTGAAGTACCACCTGGGCATGTACCACCGGCGCATCAACCGCGTGACGGACAGGAACATCACTTTGTCCCTGATGGCCAACCCGTCCCATCTGGAGGCCGTGGACCCGGTCGTCCAGGGAAAGACCAAAGCTGAGCAGTTCTACTGTGGGGACAACGACGGGAACCGGGTGAGACGCAGCGAAGCAGCCTTCTGGGGCTAGGGTGTCCCCTGAGGGACAAATAAGAGCAGATCTAATTTCCCTGTGTGTGTGTACAGGTGATGTCCATCCTGATCCACGGAGACGCAGCGTTTGCGGGTCAGGGAATCGTGTATGAGACCTTCCACCTGTCCGACCTGCCGTCCTACACCACGCACGGGACCGTGCACGTTGTGGCCAACAACCAGGTACGAGCCCAGAGGGGGACAACACTCGGGGGAACTTGTGTGGGACGGAGCCGTAACCTCCTCTGTTGTGTCCTCGCCTGCAGATCGGCTTCACCACCGACCCGCGCATGGCCCGCTCCTCCCCCTACCCGACCGACGTGGCCCGAGTCGTCAACGCTCCGATCTTCCACGTGAACGCCGACGACCCCGAGGCCGTCATCTACGTGTGCAAGGTGGCAGCCGAGTGGAGGGCCACCTTCCACAAGGACGTGGTGGTGGACCTGGTGAGTGACCGGCTGCTCTGCCTGTGTGAGTCCAAAGTGTGAGACCAGGCTCAACCTGTGTGTGTGTGTGTGTGTGTGTGTGTGTGTGTGTGTGTGTGTGTGTGTGTGTGTGTGTGTGTGTGTGTGTGTGTGTGTGTGTGTGTGTGTGTGTGTGTGTGTGTGTGTGTGTGTGTGTGTGTGTGTGTGTGCAGGTGTCTTACCGTCGGATGGGTCACAACGAGATGGACGAGCCGATGTTCACTCAGCCTCTGATGTACAAGCAGATCAAGAAGCAGAAACCGGTTCTGCACAAATACGCTGAGAAGCTGATCGCAGAGGGAGCCGTGAGCCGACAGGAGTACGAGGTAACGGTCTCCTGTCTCTGTAGACCAGCTCCCAGCTGGAGGACGTCTCTGTAGACCAGCTCCCAGCTGGAGGACGTCTCTGTAGACCAGCTCCCAGCTGGAGGACGTCTCTGTAGACCAGCTCCCAGCTGGAGGACGTCTCTGTAGACCAGCTCCCAGCTGGAGGACGTCTCTGTAGACCAGCTCCCAGCTGGAGGACGTCTCTGTAGACCAGCTCACAGCTGGAGGACGTCTCAGTGTCCTCACACTGTCTCTCTGTCTCTAGGAGGAAATCGCTAAGTACGATAAGATCTGCGAGGAGGCGTACACTCGATCCAAAGACGAGAAGATCCTCCACATCAAACACTGGCTGGACTCCCCATGGCCCGGTGAGTCTCCAGTCTCAGGTCCCTGCTGGTCTCAGGTCTGGATGAGGGTCTGGTCCTGGTCCCTCGTCCTGGAATCAAACCTTTGACGTCATATTGTTGCTCCTGGTTCTCTGTGAGGTCGTTGACGTCACGCTCTCTTTGCCTGCAGGTTTTTTCACTCTGGATGGACAACCCAAGACCTTGAGCTGCCCGTCCACTGGACTGACTGAAGAGAACCTGAACCACATTGGACAGATGGCGTCGTCCGTCCCCGTGGAGGACTTCACCATCCACGGAGGTGGGGCCCGTCGGACCAGTGGCACGAACATTTAAGATGTGGAACGCAGCCTCGTGACGCTCTGTTGTTTCAGGTCTCAGTCGGATCCTGAAGAGTCGAGGTCAGATGGTTCAGAACCGGACGGTGGACTGGGCCCTGGGGGAGTACATGGCCTTCGGCTCGCTGCTGCAGGAGGGGATCCACATCCGGCTGTCGGGTCAGGACGTGGAGCGAGGGACCTTCAGGTAAACGGGTCGACCGGAGCTTCACCCCCTGGAAGTGGAGGGAGAGAGGGACTGACGCAGTTTGTCTCCTTTCAGCCACCGTCATCACGTCCTTCACGACCAGAACGTGGACAAGAGGATCTGCATTCCCATGAACCACCTGTCCCCGGACCAGGCGCCCTACACGGTCTGCAACAGCTCGCTGTCGGAGTACGGAGTCCTGGGTCAGAACCTGCAGATCCATCCCACCCTCCTCCCTCTGTGGGTTCCCCCCCGCTGATGTGTGTGTCCCTCTGTGTGTGTGTGTAGGGTTCGAGTTGGGTTTTGCGATGGCCAGTCCGAACGCTCTGATCCTGTGGGAGGCCCAGTTCGGAGACTTCCACAACACGG
>NC_070629.1:30752497-30774997 GCF_947347685.1 Pleuronectes platessa
CTTCCTGATATTCAACACAACAACAACCTGGTTGTGTGTGAGAGGGACAGAGAGATTCACTATGTGTTCAGGTGTGTGTGGTCGCCCCTCCCTCTGGCCTTTGACCACACACACTTACTCTTTAAATATTTATTATTTCTAGTTTACAATCCTGATCATTTCTGATCAGTAGTCAGACGATTGTTGTAAACTCACTGAACTCTGAGCTAAGCACTTTCAGGCATTGGTGATATTTAAGTTTTTATGATTGGAATAAAGTTTGGGAGTAATGAGTTTCAGGGCTGATGGGAAATGTAGTGCATCATCTGATTGGAGCATGTCTGTCTGCAGGAGTCTGTGTCTCTGTCCGAGCCCCGTCCACCATGAACCCTATGAACCAGATGAAGGCTGGACTGAGCAATAACCCACACAGGTACAGACACACTCACACAAACACACACTCACTCTCTTAACAACCTGATCCATTTTCAATTAGTTCTTTATCGTTTAGTAATAGAACCACAAACAGATTTCCGAAATCGAGTCGTTATTTTACGAGAGTGAAATGTGTGTGAAAATCTCCCACTCTGATGTGTGTGTGTGTGTGTGTGTGTCTGTGTGTGTGTGCAGCGAGGGCTCGTACCCCTACGACCCCTCCAGCTGGCAGCAGCCCACCAACCAGCCCACTGGATCCCTGTCCGTGGTCACCACCGTCTGGGGAGTGACCAATCCTTCGGGTAACCAGGTATGACATCAGCACACAGATGAACGAGTGGCATTCTGCTCAGAGGTCCGTGTCTGGATGTAAAGTGTGTGATTCTGTGTCTGTCAGGGTCTGGGTGGAGGGGGGATGGGCCCCGGGGCCAACCAAGGCGGGGGGCCCATGATGCAGGGCCCTGGAGGTCAAGGCATGGCCGGTGGACCTGGTGGCTACATGGGCCAGCAGGGCTACGGCGAGCCCAACAAAGGCTACATGAACCAGGGCATGTACGGCCGGACGCAAGGGGGCTACAGCGGAGGACCGGGGGGGTACTCGGGGAGGTGAGTTGGCTTATTTATATATTTTGTTTTGTAGATATTACTCCTGTTTACTTCCTGCCACTTGTGTCATGTGACTGGTCCAATCACAGCTGTGAATGTGTGTCTGTAGTTACCCGTCGAACCCTGGTGGCTCCAGAGGCTCGGCTGACTTCACTCAGGCCACCGCCGCCGCCGTGGCTGCAGCCGCCGCCACCGCCACTGCCACCGCCACCGCCACCGTGGCCGCCATCCAGGAGAAGCAGAACCAAGAGATGAACTACGGACAGGTGAGGGTGACCCCCGTGAGGACAGCAGGGGTGAGAGCTCCCCCTGCTGGAGATGTCCTCACTGGCTCGCTCTAATACAAGTTCTGTGTGTGTTTTTAGATGGGAGGTCAAGCCTATAACAACCAGTTCATGGCCCACTCGGGCCCCCGTGGGGCCCCCCGGCATGGCTCCTGGAGGCATGGGCCCTGGTCAAGGCCCTAACAGGGGTCCCCCCTCTATGGGCCCCATGTATGGACCCGGAGGGGGGCCCCCAGAGGGTCCCCCAGCATCCAAATTATGGTCCTGGACCACAACAGGGCCACCTAAGGCCCCAGCAGGGCCTCAAACGGCCCTACAGCTCTGAGGTGAGTTCATATGTGTCAGTTAAATCCATTTTAAACTTGATTTAAAACATATTTAGTCGGATTGAATCAGGCTCCACATAGAATTGAATCTGAATAGATTCATCGGCATCTTTCTTCATTGCTCTGATGTAGTTTCTAATATAGTGCATGTAAATATAATAGTAATTATGTAATATTAATAAAAGTTTATAAACTGAACGTGGACAAAACAAACCCTTTGTCCTGAGGCTTCTTTGAACATAGTGAGGTCACATGTTTCACCTCCACCTCGTCCTCTCTCAGTCATTCCCAGGAATGACTCAGCAGTACGGCGTCCCCTCCAGTGTCAACGTGATGTCGGGTCCTGGTGGCGCCGGGGGGGCGATGGGGGGTTCAGGTGGAGGAGGTCACCCCGGGCCGGGTCAGTACCCAGGACCTAACATGCAGTACCACCAAGGTAAGATGTTACATATGCTTTCATCTTAATAAGAAATGACAGATCTAGAGTCTCCACCTGGTGGCAGATGTGGTCACTGTGTTGTGTGTAATTATCTTCTCACCATGGTGCTGGTGGGGGGGGGGGGGGGGGGGTGGAGACTTGTGTTTGAGTCCACAACACACTTCAGGAGGTTAAACGCTGTTAGAGCAGAATCCAACACAACTGAAGTCAATGGTGACAACACAACGTGCCTCCAGCTCAAAGTCTGTACATCCTCCTCTGTTGTCAATCAATCAATCAAATTTAATTTGTAAAGCCCATATTCACAAATCACAGTTTGTGTCATAGGGCTTAAACATGGTGAGACATCCTCTGTCCTTCACCCTCAACAAGAGTCAGGACAAACTACTAAAAACCCTTTAACAGGTACAAACACACAGAAACCTCAGAGACACATGTGAGGACCCGTCTCCCAGGACGGACACAAGTCAACAGATGTGTAGAAAACATCAGGATTAAAGTTTTCAGCAGCATTGATGAGGGGAAACATCTGGAAGGATAACTTCAACACTATATGTCAATCAGTCCTGATGCATCATGGTCTCTGGTCAGCAACCAGCAAGACCATGATCCACCATCCAGACCAGATCCACTATAGTCCACAGTCATTGTCCACTGCCACCAGTTAGGATCCATCATCATTGTGTGTATGTTGTGTTGTTTTGTCGCTGTGTGTTTTAAATGACAATGATGAAGTCATGAAATACACTACACTTTTATTTGTCAGATTTATTTTCTAGATCATCAGAAGTGTCTGACCAATCACACCTGTTCACATGTTTAACAGTCACATGTAGCTCACTCCTGTTCCCTGATTGGTCAAAGTCTCTTTCTGTTTCCCTGCAGGTCCAGGCCCCGCCCCTCAGAGAACTGGTCCCTCCCCCTCTTATCATAGCCATAAGATGTCCCTTCCGCAGTACCCCCCCTCTGGACCCCCAAACCCGCAGTACTACAAGGTGTGTGTGTGTGTGTGGTGTCTGGTGTCTGGTGTGGTGTGTGTGATGACTTGACTGAAGTTGTTGTTCCTGTGTTTGTGCAGCAGGAACAGTTTAATGGTCAGGGTGGAGGTTTAAACACTCTGACAGCAGGGGGCGCTGGTGGTGTCTACAGCTCCTTCAACCAACCGTCAGGGGTAAGAAGAGCTGAGTGTGTTTCAAAAATAATAATAATCCTCACTACTGTCACAGCTCAACTCTCACCTCTCTCTCCCTCTGTCTCTCTCTCTCCCTCTGTCTCTCTCTGTCTCTCTCTCTCTCTCTCTCTCCCCCCTCTCTCTGTCTCTCTCTCTCCCTCTCTCTCTCTCTCTCTCTCTCTCTCTCTCTCTCTCTCTCTCTCTTCTCTCTCTCTCTCTCTCTCCCCTCTCTCTCTCTCACTCAGCCTGGTCGAGGGTTGCCAGGTTACCCCTCCTCACCGGTACCCGGTAACCCGACCCCGCCCATCACTCCAAGCAGCTCCATGGCCCCGCCCTACATGTCGCCTGGCAGCAGTGACATCAAGCCAAGCCCCTCCTCCTTTCTGCCCGACATCAAACCCAACATGGCCGGCCTGGCCCCGCCCCCTTCTACAGGTGCACACACTCGTTTTCCATCACAGTCGTTTGAAACGACCTCAGTATCAGATTATTACCAAATAATGAATCAGATTATTATCAGTCAAATATTCTCCTTTTCTTTAATCATCTGAGTGTTGATGATGTCACAGCCAAGTGCTCAGGCGTCTGACCTGTTGACCTCCTGTCAGCAGGTAACCCCAGCGACGACCTGCGGCTGACCTTCCCGGTGCGTGACGGCGTCGTGCTGGAGCCGTTCAGGCTGGAGCACAACCTGGCCGTCAGCAACCACGTGTTCCAGCTGCGAGACTCCGTCTACAAGACGCTCATCATGAGGTGAGAGGAGCCGGAGCCCCCGCTGCACGCTTCACACACAACAACATGTGTTAATGTGTGTGTTTGTGTGTGTGTGTGTGTCTCAGACCGGACCTGGAACTCCAGTTTAAGTGTTACCACCATGAGGATCGACAGATGAACACTAACTGGCCGGCCTCCGTCCAGGTCCGACCTCTTTCTTACTTCCTCATTGAGCAGTTCCGTGGTTTTGGTTTGTTTCTATTTGTGTGTTTACCTTTGTGTGTCCTCCTCAGGTGAGCGTGAACGCGACTCCTCTCACCATCGAGCGAGGCGACAACAAAACTTCCCATAAGCCTTTGTACCTGAAGCAGGTGTGTCAGCCGGGCAGGAACACCATCCAGATCACAGTGACCGCCTGCTGCTGCGTAAGAACACACACACACACACACACACACACACACACACACACACAACCAACGACCACAACCAATGCTTCCTGTTCACACCGACACGTGCACGCCCGGGGAACGTGAGCGGGAGTTAACGCCCCTGTGGACAGAGGTGGTTTTATTTTGAAATCTGACCGGTCCCCCTTCCTCTCCACAGTCGCACCTGTTCGTGCTGCAGCTGGTTCACCGGCCGTCGGTCCGCTCGGTGCTGCAGGGCCTGATGAAGAAGAGGCTGCTTCCTGCCGAGCACTGCGTCACCAAGAGTGAGTCCCCCGCTCGGCGTCCCGCTCCGGTTCGATTCCTCAGCGACGACCTCTGAGTTACTAATATCCGATGTTCTGCCCCCCCCCACTCTGTGACCCTCAGTAAAAAGAAACTTCAGCAGCGGTTCGATTCCTGGGACACCCGGGTTAAATGGAGAGGATGGCGTGGAGCAGACGGCCATCAGAGTCTCATTAAAATGTCCCATCACTTTTCGCCGCATCCAGCTGCCGGCCAGAGGTCACGACTGCAGACACATACAGGTCAGAGCAAAGGTCACACGCTGTGAGGTCACAGGTCACACGCTGTGAGGTCACAGGTCACACGCTGTGAGGCCACAGGTCACACGCTGTGAGGTCACAGCCCTCAACAGGTCATCGGGTCGGAGAAACAGAAACTATAGAGACAACACTCAAACTCATTGTGTGTGTGTGTGTGTGTGCGTGTGCGTGTCTGTGTGTGTCTACAGTGTTTTGACCTGGAGTCGTATCTGCAGCTCAACTGTGAGCGAGGGACCTGGAGATGCCCCGTGTGCAAGTATGTACGACTCACACACTCACACAGTGTCAACGTGATCCATCCAGTGTCTCCTCTGTAACCTGTGTGTGTGTGTTGTGTGTGTGTGTGTGTGTCTGCAGTAAGACGGCTCTGTTAGAAGGTCTGGAGGTGGATCAGTACATGCTGGGAATACTCATCTACGTTCAAAAGTAAGAAACGTCTTCATTCTACAAAGTCAAAAACACTAACACACACCTGGTGGCTAGTTTGCCACGCAGGCGACCAAATGAAAACGGTGTGTGGGACTTCCTCGTTTCTCACTCTCCTCCTCTTCCTCCTCTTCCTCCTCTTCCTCCTCCTCTTCCTCAGCTCGGAGTACGAGGAGATCACCATCGACCCGCTGTGCAGCTGGAAGCCGGTCCCCGTGAAGCCGGACATCCACGTGAAGGAGGAGTCTGACGGCCCCGTGCTGAAGCGCTGCAGGACGCTCAGCCCGAGTCACATGGTCCTGCCCAGCGTGATGGAGATGATTGCGTCGCTTGGCCCCGCCCCCTCTTCCTCTGCCAATGCCGCCTCCGCTCCGATGCCCTATTCTTCAATGCCTGCAGGGGGCAGCAATAACAGCAGCCACACCCCTGATTACCCCGGACCAGGTATCGTCTCTTCATTAAATGAAACCGATCTTTCTTGAATCTAAAGGAAATTAAGAAGAGAATCACATCTGTTGATCCGTCTCTGTCTCCGTCAGCTCCGTCCTATCCCGGTCAGTCCGGGACTTTCTCTGACTTCAGTGGTCCTGGGACTCCGGGAGTGGGGGGGGACTTCTCCTCCCCCGGTCCTCCCCCTCTCTCCTACCAGTCGGAGCTCTCCAGTGCCCTCCTCACCCCCGACAAACCGCCGCCTCACCCACTGGCCGGACAGGTGAGGAAACACTCGTCCAGGGAAGAGTTCAGTTACTGCACCCTCTCCTTTTGTCCTTTCCTTCCCTTGTTCTACTGCTTCCTTCATCTGCCCCTTCCTTCTCTCCTTTCCTTCCCTTGTTCTACTGCCTCCTTCATCTGCCCTCTCCTTCTCTCCTTTTGTCCTTTCCTTCCCTTGTTCTACTGCTTCCTTCATCTGCCCCTTCCTTCTCTCCTTTCCTTCCCTTGTTCAACTGCTTCCTTCATCTGCCCCTTCCTTCTCTCCTTTCCTTCCCTTGTTCTACTGCTTCCTTCATCTGCCCCTTCCTTCTCTCCTTTCCTTCCCTTGTTCTACTGCTTCCTTCATCTGCCCCTTCCTTCTCTCCTTTCCTTCCCTTGTTCTACTGCTTCCTTCATCTGCCCCTTCCTTCTCTCCTTTCCTTCCCTTGTTCTACTGCTTCCTTCATCTGCCCCTTCCTTCTCTCCTTTCCTTCCCTTGTTCTACTGCTTCCTTCATCTGCCCCTTCCTTCTCTCCTTTCCTTCCCTTGTTCTACTGCCTCCTTCATCTGCCCCTTCCTTCTCTCCTTTTGTCCTTTCCTTCCCTTGTTCTACTGCTTCCTTCATCTGCCCCTTCCTTCTCTCCTTTCCTTCCTACCTCCTTGTTTTCTCTCCTCCTCTGTCCACTTTACCCCTTTTCTTTTTTCCCTCTGTTTTTCTTTTCTTCCTCTAAACGCTTCATTCTTTTTAGATGTCAGTCTCAGGTCGTCTGGACTCCACTTCCCATGGTGCACCTCTCTCCCAGCAGCAGTCGCAGGGTCTCCATGGCAACTCGCAAATGGGGGGCAACCAAATGATGCAGCGTAGCAACCAGAACCCCCGTCTCCAAGGCGACGGCTCCTTCGGGCTCGGGGCGTCAGCCGAGGTTCCAGAACCTTCTCTGGATGTGAGTAGAACCTGGTCCACCATGCAGTCATAATGTAAATATACTTGTATATTCAATATATGTATCATTTGACTTCAATTCAAGTCACTCTGAAACTTTGGATCAAACCAGAACCAATAACTTTGATCAGATTTTTATCTGAGCCTGGTTCAAGCAGCTGAAATGTGTGTGTTTGTATTTTGCGTTGCTCTCGACATGATGTTTCCGGGGGCAGACTTGTGTAAGAATATTTAATCTTTATAATAAAAGTTTGTAAGAAATTCACTAGAAGCTTACAAAGAAAAGAGATGTGGGCCGAGTATAGAGCCCTGTGGGACACCATCATGAACCAGTGCTCATGAACCAGTGCTCATGAACCAGTGCTCATGAACCAGTGCTCATGAACCAGTGCTCATGAACCAGTGCTCATGAACCAGTGCTCATGAACCAGTGCTTGTCCCTGCAGCTGCTCCCGGAGCTGACGAACCCGGACGAGCTGCTGTCGTACCTCGGACCTCCCGACCTCCCGAACAACAACAACGACGACCTTCTGTCCCTGTTTGAGAACAACTGAACACACACAGAGACTCTACACACAATCTACACACAATCTACACAGACTGTGACAAACTGTCTCCTCGCCGCCAACACCACTGTCGGTCCAACATGGCCGCCGCCTGCACAGGATGGAGGGGACGAGAAATACAAAGTGAAAAAACCTCCAACTTTTAAATATGAAAACTCTTTGATGTGTGACTATGAACTTGATGGTAACTTTATTTTATAGTTTTTTTTGTTTTTTTTTAATTCTCTGAAACTGTATCTTGATGCTTCATCCTTCATTCCCTGTGGGCGCTGCAGCCTCACTCATCACAGCCACTGCATCTCTTAACGTGAGCGTCCATGTTTCAGACTCGTGTCCACGTCTGTTTCTGTTGGTTGATTTGATCAAGTGGCGTTGTTGTTCGATGGCGTTCAGCGGAGATGAGGAGTTAATGTGATCGGAAGTTCTTTCAAACCGGAATATTTCTGGTCCAGTTTTAAATGTTATGGTATGAATAGTTTAAGATGAACTTTAAATGAGCAGCTTGGTCTGTTTTCACGGACGTGTTTGTTTTTCACACGAGTCACTGAAGAGGAAAAAAAAAAAAAATTTAAAATCCCTTGCTTGAGTTTTCTGAAGCCGACGGAGCGGGTCACTGCCGACCGGTTGGTGCAGAGGTTCTGAAGGTCTGGTCCGTGCTCCACAGACGAAGGCGGTTCTGGAGAACGCCACCTGCTGGTCACAGGTCTGAACATGTGGCTGAGTGTAAACGACGCAGGTTCATGCACATCTGGAGTTTTTCAGATACGAGACGTCTGAAGTATAAATGGGACCAAAGCTTCTTGTCTCGTTCCTCAGTCCCAGAACTTTCTTGAGCGCCTGTTGTCGAGCATCTTCCGTGCATTTTAAACTCGCTCCCTGAATGCAGCGCGAGGCGTTCAGGATCCAGGTTCGGCCAAACACAGTGATACAAGGAGGAGAAGAAAGAGAAAGCACTGAGTTGTTTGGTCATTTCGTCAAACTGTGATTCTAGATGAGTTCTTCATCCTCCTCATCATCATTACTCTGTATGTTGTAAAGTGACTAGAGTCCAGACAGTTGTGATGTCTCCATGTCCCAGTGGCTTCTGAGAAGAGCCGACTGTACATGATCACTCTGTATGATCCAGTAATGATGCTAATAACAATTATAATAATAACCTTTGTAATTTAATAAACACACACTGGAAAGACTGTCAGAGTTTCTTTGATGACATCTGTAAAAACAAAAGCTCAGATAAATGAGAATTCATGTGTAGAAAACCTGCTGCTGCAGACGCCTCCTCACACCGAGCGCCCGCCACAGGCCGTCAAAGGTCATTCAAGGTCACTGATAGCACACGCCCATCATCGCGTGGTCACATGGGAGCCTCTCACGTTCCAGAATAAACTGAAGATCTGCATTTACACGTTAAGTTTCCTATTTCAAGTTGTAGTTTCTTAATAAACTCCACGAAGGAGATCACAAGCTCCGCCCCCAGGGAGAATCTAATGTCAGTCTTACTTCCTGAACCATCATCACATGATTCTGGTTCAACTGATGTTCTTACATCTACCAACGTACACAAGTCCAGAGAGGGAGGGAGGGAGGGAGGGGGAGAGAGAGAGAAAAGACACTGACAGAGAGAGGGAGGGAAATTCTTTGTGGAAACTTTTTATTATAACTCCAGTCCGTGAGGTTTGTGTGATCACTGTATTTCACAGTATTTCTTTGTACTTACATAAATACCAGTACTCTGCAGCTGAATTGATTCAGTCAGCAGCAACGCAGGAGTGCTTTTATTTTGAAACTGGTACCGGAAGTGCTGCAGATCTATTTGATAATTCAAACAGGTGAAGGATTATTTGCCGTGTTCAGGGCCTGACCTCTGACCTCTGAGGCCAGTGTCAGGGCTGCTCACACGTCACTGTGCTGTGGCCACACGGCCAGTGACGTCATGTCTTCCTGCGGGGAACGGACCGCGCCCTGACCGCTTAACCGCGCGCGCACGCACACACACTTGTCATCCTGTGAGCGGGAACGCGCTCTGATCGCGTGGGATTGACGTTCACGCACCGGATTGGACGCCCGAGCTGTCAGTCATTTGTGGAGCGCGCTGCTCGGGCACAGCCAGTTCGTTTGTGTTCACGCGGACTCCGCAAGGGGGCGGTGCTCCAGCTCGTCCAGCCTCCGGGGAGCGGGGCGCCGGAATCGAACATACCGTGCGCAGGGACTGTCGTCGCTGCTGATTCGATCAAACCGACGCCATTTAAAAGCGTCCGTGGGACCGATTGGCTGGCTGAAGTGTAAGCCCGCCCACCGGTGTGTTATATAAAGGGGTCTCGGGCTCCGCCATCTTTTTCGGCTCCTCTCTCCTCCACCGCAGACATGGCCAACCCCAAAGTCTTCTTCGACGTCACCGCCAACGGGTCCCCGCTCGGCCGGATCGTGATGGAGGTAAACCGGGTTTCATTCAGCCGCGGGTTGTGGGAGCGGGGGGGGGGGGGGGGGCGTGAGTCGGTGGTCCCGCGGTCCCGCCTCGATCCCCGGGGACCGGGATGCGTGATGTTAGATCCCGGTGTTTGCACGCAGCGTCCCCGGAGGCTGCCGCTAGCCACGCGGTCACGATTATCTGGAAGGAGCCATGTGCACGTGATTGAGTAACGGACCCGGTCCCGTTACCTGCGGGGTGTTCCCGCTTTAACGGGACCCGGGTCTGATTCCGGGGGAGAAGCGGCTTCGTGTCCCCGAGACGCGGGACCGTTTCCACAGTAGCGGTGAATTTAGAGCGGACATTTTGATCCGAGGACCCGCTGTCACAAATCAAGCGCACCCGCTCCTGTCACGTTAAGGCCCAGAAAAGGACTCGTGCCGCGGTTAGCTCCTCTCTCCTCTCCGGGGCCCCGGTGCCCCGCTCCCCGGTGCTCCTCTCTCCTCTCGGGGCCCCGGTGCTCCTCTCTCCTTTCGGGGCCCCGCTCCCCGGTGCTCGGCCTCTCTGACGCTCTTTGTTGCAGCGCGTCGCAGCCCGGGTAACCCCCGGCCTTCAGTCGGGAAAGGGGGAGAGGGGGGGGGTCCTTCCGGTGTCGTACCGGGGGAGGGAAGAGTTGTGGAAAGTTCCACGGTGTGGGGGGGGGGGGGTCCTGCCCGGTACAATGCGGATGTTGGATGAAGGGCCCCCGGGAACCTGTCCTGTCCAGTGCGGAGCTGCGTGCTCCTCAGCGCGGCCCTTGTTCCTCGTCCGTCGCGCCCAGCAGCCATTTTGTGAGTGGAGCCTCATCATGGGCGTTCCCATGCCGATGTGAGCTCCGACCCGCCGGCCAGCGGCTCGAGGTCCGCGGGCCCGCGGGGGTCAGGTGCTGTCACTGGGAACCAGTCCCCGGGGCCACGGGCCCTGCTAACGAGAGCTGCTGGTTAAAATGTCCGGTTAGTTGTTGGCTGCATGTTTCCATGTGTTAGTTTGATGTGAGTCTGACTCGGGGCTCGTGCGTGCACGTGCACGTGCATGCACGCTGAAGTAGCACATGCTCGCTCGGACTCAGATCCCTTCACTACATTGTGACTGAGCAGACACACACACACACACACACACACACAGCTGAGTTCTGCAGCCCCCCCCTCTCTGAACATGCAGTGCTGCAGTGCAGCTGTTTCACTGACAACACAATGACCACACACTCACAGACACACACTCGTGTGTAACGAGCTGGAACTTCTGCCTGCAGGCGTCACTTTCAGTTTATTGACTCATGCGGAGCGGAGCCAGGTTCTCCTCCGCTGCGGTTACACAGCTGGTACCACACCTCCGGGCTCCCGAGGTTCTGGTTCAGGTCCAACATGGCGTCCAGCAGCAGCTTCACCAGTGTCATGAACTCCACTCTGTCTCCACAGCTCCGGAAAGACGTGGTGCCCAAGACGGCTGAGAACTTCCGCGCCCTGTGCACCAACGAGAAGGGCTTCGGCTACAAGGGCTGCGTGTTCCACCGCGTCATCACCGAATTCATGTGCCAGGTGAGACCCCCCCCCCCCCTGTTACTGGAGCTCAGCTGAACCTGTGAGATGTTAATGTGGGTTGATGGTCGCAGGGCGGTGACTTCACCAACCACAACGGAACCGGTGGAAAGTCCATCTATGGCAACAAGTTCGCTGATGAGAACTTCACCCTGAAGCACACCGGGCCCGGGATCCTGTCCATGGCCAACGCCGGCGCCAACACCAACGGGTCCCAGTTCTTCATCTGCACAGTGAAGACCGCATGGTGAGTACCCGCCCGGCTCGCACCCGCCCGGCTCGCAGTCCCCTGAGCTGCTGGATGTTGGTCTAACCGCTCTGTGCCCGCAGGCTGGACGGGAAGCACGTGGTGTTCGGCAGCGTGGTGGAGGGGCTGGACGTGGTGAGGAAGATGGAGACGTACGGCTCCCAGAGCGGCAAGACCAGCCAGAAGCTGATCATCGCTGACTGTGGAGAGCTCTGAGCACGTGACCCCCTGCTCCTCCTTTAGCCACACCCCTTTAGCACCTCCCCTTCCATTCAACATTCCTGTTGATGGAGACCCCCCCCCCCCCCCATGTTCTGTTGGTATTGAAATCAAGTTGCTGCATTTCTGACTTTGCTTTATGAAAGTTTCTTTTGCATTGACTATTTTTTCCTCAAAGTCCCAACGGTTTGTTTTCTTTTTATTAAGTCAAAAAAATAAAAGATGCCTTGACAATGAAACTATTGTTTTTATAAATTCATATAAAAAGCCAGGAGTCAGGTTAGAGTGATCTGGTCCTGGATCAGTTGATGCAGGTGACACCGAACAGGAAGCAACTCAAGATGAAATGCAGGTAAACTGGTAAAAGACACTTTCCAAACTGTCAGTGAAATCTGAGAAACGGTTTCAGCCCACATTGTTTATTAAAAAGCACTTATCAATCCACTTTAATTTGTAAAGCCCTATGACACAAATCACAGTTTGTCTCATAGTCTTTAACATGGTGAGACATCCTCTGTCCTTCACCCTCAACAAGAGTCAGGACAAACTACTAAAAACCTTTTAACAGGTACAAATACACAGAAACCTCCGAGACACATGTGAGGACCCGTCTCCCAGGACGGACACAAGTCAACAGATGTGTAGAAAACATCAGGATTAAAGTTTTCAGCAGCATTGATGAGGGGAAACATCTTGAAGGATAACTTCAATACTATATGTTAATCAGTTCTGCTGCATCATAGTCTGTGGTCAGAAACCAGCAGGACCATGATCCACCATCCAGACCAGCTCCACTATAGTCCACAGTCCTTGTCCACTGCCGCCAGTTAGGATCCATCATCAGCTGCCACCTCGTGGTCCACCACCATTAAATGATGCCAACGATTAAGGATCCGCCATTACCACTATGATCAGCCAGCAGATACAGAATCCACCAAACTGGATCAAACTGGATCCACCACCGTGACCTTTGACACGTGATCCACAGATCGTGATCCTTGGTGCGGCCTCAGCTGTGGATCTGGATCTGTGGGCGATAAGGCAAAGGGACTCGGGGAAGAGGTCAAGGGTCAGAAACATGTACTGATGAGGTATGAATCTCTTTGATGTGATAGGGATGAAGGAGAAGCTGGAAAGAGAAGCTCCGTGTGTCATAACGTCCTTTGCGTCTTAGCGTCATCAGGTGTGTTTGTCTTGTAATCAATGACACTGATACAGGCTGAACCTGAGGCTACACTGAGGCTCAAGGTAAATCTGACTGGCTACTGGTTTGTATGGTAGAACGATGAAAACCATGTGACCCACTCAGTAGATCAGACATCAATACCTCTATGCCTTTTTAGACTAAACGATTCCTATTTTAAAACATAGGAAATGTAACGTCATGCCGCACTAATTAGCTCTAACTATAAGCTTTATCAAAAAGGAAGGTTTTGAGCCGACTCTTAAACAAACAGATGGTGTCTGCCTCCAGAACTGAAAGTGAGAGATGATTCCACAGCCGAGGGGCTTGATGGCTGAAAGCTCTGGCTCCTCCTCTACTTTTAGAGACTTTAGGGACGACAGCCTGAGTTCTGGGAGCGGAGTGCTCTAGATCAGGAGTTTTCAACTGGTTTTGTCCGGGGGACCACCATTCTGCCTAGAAAGTTATCCGCGGCCCACTGATGTGCCTATGCACGCTTGCTTACGTGTGTGTGTTTGTGCGTGCATGTGGATAGAAGGACGTTTTTACATTTGGTTTTCCATGTTGGTTTTATTTGAAAACCTCAAACAAATCTAGAGATATCAGTGTAAAAAACAACAAAAACGGTTGATTTTCAGAGCTTAAGAATTGAAAACAAAATTAAAATGCAGTTTGTAGTTGTACTGCATCTCAGAACCATATGTACATCAATATATAACGTTCATGACTTAAAGGTACAGACATGTAGCTGACATGTTGAGAGAACGTTAAAGTAACATGATCATAACATTCATGGTTTGTGCAAACTGTAGGGGCGTGATTAGGCCCGATTTAAGCCTGTCTATTCATTCAGTTGGGAGAAGTGCTACTGGATAGATAGAAATTGTTTCTCAACTAGCGAACGTGTTAAAGTGACTGTTAATTGCAATTAATTGTATGGCTATTATGCCAACACATTTTTCTTATTACAAAGTATTTGTTTTTCACTCACTTTTTTTTAGGTTTTATTTAATATTTTCATTATTAATTCTGCTCTTTTGGGACTTCTTTTTGGGAAAATAAAAATTCCCATCAAACAAACTACATCTCAAAGACCTCCTGAGAGTTTTTCTACCTGCTCAACCTTCTACATCTACCTGTAACACATGCACAGGGGAAACTACTGGCAGTTTCTAGCCCCAAGCCGGTTTCAAGGTTCCCTCATCATCTTTATATTATTTTTGACATATTTTTCTTATTATAGATATTTTTCACGATATCTATAATAAGAGTAATCTGAAAATTTGTTGAAATATCAAAGTCAATTTCCCGGACCCCCTGCAATGCCGTCGCGGACCCCCGGTTGAAAACCCCTGCTCTGGTGGGTTGATAAGGTACTAACAGCTCTTTAAGGTAAAAAGGCTCTATGTTATTCAGGGGCTTGAAGGTGAGGAGAATTTTAAATTCTATTCTAGATTTAACTGGAAACCAGTGTAGCGATGGTAACACAGGAGACGTGTGGTCTCTGGTCCTGGTTGTCTTCAGGACACGTGCGGTAGAGTCTTTAACGACTTCCTGCTGGAGCCTGATCATAATGAATTACAAAAGTCCAGTCTCGATGTAACAAAGGCGTGGACTCGTTCTAATGCATCTTTTTGTGATAGGACATAGATATTATGAGATATTACGCAAGTGGAAAAAGGCTTTCCTAGAAATTAGTTTTGAGTGAGAATTAAAGGACACCTAAAACACCTTTTATACATAAAACTTAACGTCATGTTAATCACGTGGTTCATATACATTCATCCATCTGTTGAGTTCACGACTCAAAGAACTAATGTTCCCGAGCTGTTTGTTTAGGATTGAGTCTTCGTGGTCCTTCAGGCATCATGGTCTATTCTAAGGTGACTTACCTATATTTTTGAAAAATAGCAACCAGCTGTAAAATATAATTTAAATTCAGGTGGAGCTCGAACTATCTGACCTCCACCTTGAGCTGGGTCGTCTCTCGGGTGGAGGCTTAGTTCTCAGTCTTAATCCTCTGGAGGTGTCAGAACGGGTGGAGGGAGACGCGGAGGTTTACACCTTCAACTCACTTGATGTCATATTCAAGCTGATGGAAACTTCTCATTCTGAAATCAGACTGGGGAAAGAAATACAGCAGCTGGAGTCTCAGCTAAAGGAGGAGGAGCCACAGGTGGAGGTTGACACTGGTGCTGTGGCTCAGTCACATGATGGGGACATGTTGTCTCCACTCGTTCTCAGGACCAACCACTGGTTCCGTTGATGGTTCTACATGAGGGAACGTTAGCTGCACAGATGGTCCTCTCAGGGTCAGGGGTCAGCGTTTAGAGCAGGAGGAGCCTGAACACCAAAAGCTTTATACTAAACTAATACTTTGTTAATTATATCATTACTTATATAATCTGTGGGACTCTTCAATCAATCAATCAATCAAATTTTATTTGTATAGCCCATATTCACAAATTACAATTCATCTCATAGGGCTTTAACAGGGTGTGGCATCCTCTGTCCTTAACCCTCAGCAAGAGTAAGGAAAAACTACTAAAAACCCTTTTAACAGGGTAAAAATATGTAGAAACCTCAGAGAGAGCCACATGTGAGGGATCCCTCTCCCAGGACGGACAGAAGTGCAATAGATGCCACGTGTAGGAGAACATCATCAATAATCAAAGTCTCTAGCAGCATTTGATGAGGGTAGACATCCCGAAGGACAACCCCAACATGACATGCCAAGCAGTCCCGCTGCAAGCACAGTCCATGCTCAGCAACCATCTAGACCACGATCCACCATCCAGACCAGACGCCACTCCAGTCCTCAGTCACCGTCCACCGCCGCCCACCAGGACCCATCACAAGCCACCACCGCGGTCCTGGTCCACCGCCCGTGCCCAATGCCAACGCGACACAGGGTCCGCCACCAGCACCACGATCAGCCCACATGACTCAGAATCCGCCACAATGGATCCACCGCCGCGACCCCCGGTGTACGATCCACAAACCGCAATCCATGGTGCGGCCACAGAGGCCCTGGATCTGCGGGTGATAAAGCAAAGGGATTCCGGGGAAGGGGGATAGGGATGGAGAAGAGGAAGGAGAAGCTGGAAAGAGAAGCTCCGTGTGTCATGTGTCATAAAATAGAACAAGTAACGTTCTGGCGCACTAATTAGCTCTAACTATAAGCTTTATCAAAAAGGAAGGTTTTGAGTCTACTCTTAAATGAAAAGATGGTATCTGCCTCCCGAACTGAAAGTGGTAGATTATTCCACAGCCGAGGGGCTTGATGGCTAAAAGCTCTGGCTCCTACTCTTTTTTTAGAGAATTTAGGGACGACAAGTAGGCTTGAATTCTGGGAGCGGAGTGCTCTAGCGGGTTTATAAGGTACTAACAGCTCTTTAAGGTAAAAAGGCGCCATATTATTAAGGGCCTTGAAGGTGAGGAGGAGAATTTTAAATTCTATTCTAGATTTAACTGGAAGCCAGTGTAGCGACGCTAATACTGGAGAAATGTGCTCTCTTCTCTTTGTTCTCATCAGGACACGTGCTGCGGCATTTTGGACAAGCTGTAGAGTCTTTAACGACTTACTGCTGGAGCCTGATAATAATGAACTACAATAGTCCAGTCTCGATGTAACAAAGGCGTGGACTAGTTTTTCTGCATCTTTTTGGGAAAGGACATGTCTAATTTTGGAAATATTACGTAAGTGGAAAAAAGCGGTCCTAGAAATTTGTTTTAAGTGAGAATTAAAGGATAAATCAGGATCAAAGATCACTCCCAAGTTCCTGACGGTTTCATTGGAAGCAAGGGCAATGTCGTCTAGCGCAGCTATATCATTAGATAATGCATCTCTAAGGTGTTTGGGGCCAAGTATTATAACCTCTGTTTTGTCTGAGTTTAATAAGAGAAAATTCTCTTCTTTGATGAGAGGTGGGTCTGTCAGAATGTGAGGAGACTGTCTCCAGCAGATGGCGCTCTCCATCATCCATGTTGGTGTTCAGCTCCTGAGAGGATCTGATATACAAGATATCAGAAGATATCAACCTTGATTCATAAAGGTTCCTTCATGTGACTCATCACAAACCGATATGAAGAGGATCAGTGACTGTATATAAAGATGATCAGTGACTGTATATAAAGATGATCAGTGACTGTATATATAGAGGATCAGTGACTGTATATAAAGATGATCAGTGACTGTATATAAAGATGATTAGTGACTGTATATGAAGATGATCAGTGACTGTATATATAGAGGATCAGTGACTGTATATAAAGATGGTCAGTGACTGTATATGAAGATGATCAGTGACTGTATATATAGAGGATCAGTGACTGTATATAAAGATGATCAGTGACTGTATATAAAGATGATTAGTGACTGTATATGAAGATGATCAGTGACTGTATATAAAGATGATTAGTGACTGTATATAAAGATGATCAGTGACTGTATATATAGAGGATCAGTGACTGTATATAAAGATGATTAGTGACTGTATATAAAGATGATCAGTGACTGTATATATAGAGGATCAGTGACTGTATATAAAGATGATCAGTGACTGTATATAAAGATGATTAGTGACTGTATATGAAGATGATCAGTGACTGTATATAAAGATGATCAGTGACTGTATATATAGAGGATCAGTGACTGTATATAAAGATGATTAGTGACTGTATATAAAGATGATCAGTGACTGTATATATAGAGGATCAGTGACTGTATATAAAGATGATCAGTGACTGTATATAAAGATGATTAGTGACTGTATATGAAGATGATCAGTGACTGTATATATAGAGGATCAGTGACTGTATATAAAGATGATCAGTGACTGTATATGAAGATGATCAGTGACTGTATATATAGAGGATCAGTGACTGTATATAAAGATGATCAGTGACTGTATATAAAGATGATTAGTGACTGTATATGAAGATGATCAGTGACTGTATATATAGAGGATCAGTGACTGTATATAAAGATGATCAGTGACTGTATATAAAGATGATTAGTGACTGTATATAAAGATGATTAGTGACTGTATATATAGAGGATCAGTGACTGTATATAAAGATGATTAGTGACTGTATATGAAGATGATCAGTGACTGTATATAAAGATGATCAGTGACTGTATATAAAGATGATCAGTGACTGTATATAAAGATGATCAGTGACTGTATATAAAGAGGATCAGTGACTGTATATAAAGATGATCAGTGACTGTATATAAAGATGATCAGTGACTGTATATAAAGATGATCAGTGACTGTATATAAAGATGATCAGTGACTGTATATGAAGATGATCAGTGACTGTATATATAGAGGATCAGTGACTGTATATAAAGATGATTAGTGACTGTATATAAAGATGATCAGTGACTGTATATATAGAGGATCAGTGACTGTATATAAAGATGATCAGTGACTGTATATAAAGATGATTAGTGACTGTATATGAAGATGATCAGTGACTGTATATATAGAGGATCAGTGACTGTATATAAAGATGATCAGTGACTGTATATGAAGAGGATCAGTGACTGTATATAAAGATGATCAGTGACTGTATATAAAGATGATTAGTGACTGTATATGAAGATGATCAGTGACTGTATATAAAGATGATCAGTGACTGTATATAAAGATGATCAGTGACTGTATATAAAGATGATCAGTGACTGTATATAAAGAGGATCAGTGACTGTATATAAAGATGATCAGTGACTGTATATAAAGATGATCAGTGACTGTATATAAAGATGATCAGTGACTGTATATAAAGATGATCAGTGACTGTATATGAAGATGATCAGTGACTGTATATATAGAGGATCAGTGACTGTATATAAAGATGATCAGTGACTGTATATGAAGAGGATCAGTGACTGTATATAAAGATGATCAGTGACTGTATATAAAGATGATTAGTGACTGTATATGAAGATGATCAGTGACTGTATATAAAGATGATCAGTGACTGTATATAAAGATGATCAGTGACTGTATATAAAGATGATCAGTGACTGTATATAAAGAGGATCAGTGACTGTATATATAGATGATCAGTGACTGTATAGAAGGGGCTCAGGAGACAGGTGTCCAGCTCCAGAGAGGACGGACAGAGGACATGGACACAGTGCAGCTGTGTGTCCACTTGAAACCACTGATACATCATCTGAGGGACCAACACCTCACACTTAGTCCCAGAAAGCTGTAAAGTGAGGACCTTTAAGGAGCATCTTTATTTACAGGGTGAAGCTCTGTCATGATCAGTGATCTTTGATTTCTCTTAACATATGTTTAATATATATAACAGTTGTATATTTGTTATATTTACTAACATCAGTTGTGTTTATGATGTGTTGTGTTGTTCAGTCAGAGGTCAGAGGTCAGAACCTGATGTCGACACGTTGAATAAGACACAAACAAGTTGGAAATTATCAACATGAACTTTATTGAGTTTATTGTTAATAAATAATGACCAAAGCTCAACCACAATGACCAGGAAGTGATGGTAGATAAATAACTGACTTTAATTTGGTTCAATCCGAGGCGCCCCCTGGTGGCTGGTTCTCTGTGCCACATGATCAGTTTCTCTGTAATCTATAATCCACCATTAGATCTTAAAGGGACAGTTCACATCGAGTCGTCAAGTGTCCACCAGACGTTACTGCTGCAGGGTCTGTTGTTTTGGATCCTGCTCAGACGAAGGGCCCCAGTAAAGGGCCTCACAGAGGGGCCCCTCTGAAGGGCCTCTCTAAAGGGCCTCACAGAGGGGCCCCTCTGAAGGGCCTCTCTAAAGGGCCTCACTGAGGGGCCCCTCTGAAGGGCCTCTCTAAAGGGCCTCTCTAAAGGGCCTCTCTAAAGGGCCTCACTGAAGGGCCGCTCTAAAGGGCCTCTCTAAAGGGCCTCACTGAGGGGCCCCATTAAAGGGCCTCACTAAAGGGGCCCCTCTAAAGGGCCTCGCTTATGGGCCTAACTGAGGGGCCCCACTAAAGGGCCTCACTGAAGGGCCGCTCTAAAGGGCCTCTCTAAAGGGCCTCTCTAAAGGGCCTCACTGAGGGGCCCCACTAAAGGGCCTCACTAAAGGGGCCCCTCTAAAGGGCCTCACTGAGGGGCCCCATTAAAGGGCCTCACTAAAGGGGCCCCTCTAAAGGGCCTCGCTTATGGGCCTAACTGAGGGGCCCCACTGAAGGGCCTCTCTAAAGGGCCTCTTTAAAGGGCCTCACTAAAGGGGCCCCTCTAAAGGACCCCACTGAGGGGCCCCACTCAAACAGCTTCTGTGTATTAAACTGTTGATGATGGAACGATCAGCAGCTCGTCTCCGTCGTCCTCCTCTTTTTCCCAGAATGCCTTGTCTTCCTCTGGCCCTGCTGTGGGCGGGGCAGACACACCCCCTGGCCCTTGTTTTTGCCTGACTCCGCCCGGTCGATGGCGGTGCAGGACAGCCCCGTGTGGCAGTGGCAGCGCCCCAGGTTCCTCCTGAGCTTGGTGGGGCCCCGCAGCAGCAGACAGGCCTCGCCCTCCCCCGGGATCTTCTGACAGCGTTTCCCCGTCAGGTAGCGGACGCAGCACAGGCCCCGCCCACAGTCTCCGGACCGCACGCAGCTCGCCATCTCTGAACCTGAAACAGGTGGACACGTCCTGAGGCTGGAGCAGCAGCAGTGCACTCTGGGACATGGAGTTCATTTCACTTCACTCACCTTTAGTCCTGTTGAAGCTGTGGGTGTCCCCCTGTCTGTCTGTCTCTCTGTCCACCTGTCTGTCCACCTGTCTGTCCCCCTGTCTGTCCACCTGTCTGTCCACCTGTCTGTCCCCCTGTCTGTCTGTCTCTCTGTCCACCTGTCTGTCCACCTGTCTGTCCACCTGTCTGTCCTGAGAGGACGGCCTCCTCTGAGCTCTGTTGCTGCAGCCCCCCCTCTGATAGAGAGAGAGAGAGATGTGTGTTTAAAGTTAAAACACAGAGCTCATGTTGTGTTGTGTTCATGTTGTGTTGAGGTGTCGTCACTGACCACAGGTGTGTTGCACTCGGCTGTGGAACACGAAGTCGTTCGATGATTCGTCCGCCGGGCCACCTGCTCCACCTGGTCGCCATGGGAACGATCCTGATGGGCAGGGGAGAGTGATGTCACTATGACGTCATCCTCTATGTTGATACTGTAAAGTAGTACTACTACTACTACTACTACTACCACTACCACTACTACCACTACTCATACTACTACTACTACTACCACTACTAATACTACTACTACTACTACTACCACTAATACTACTACTAATACTACTACTACTAATACTACTACCACTACCACTACCACTACTACCACTACTCATACTACTACTACTACTACCACTACTACTACTACTACTACAACTACTACCACTACTCATACTACTACTACTACTACCACTACTAATACTACTACTACTACTACTACCACTAATACTACTACTAATACTACTACTACTAATACTACTACTACTACCACTACCACTACTACCACTACTCATACTACTACTACTACTACCACTACTACTACTACTACTACAACTACTTCTACTACCACTACTACTACTACTAATACTACTACTTCTACTACTACCACTACCACTACTACCACTACTCATACTACTACTACTACTACCACTACTACTAATACCACTACTACTACTACTACTACTACTACTACTACTACCACTACTACTACTAATACTACTACTACTAATACTATTACTACCACTACTACTACTAATAATAATACTTTTACCACTAATACTACTACTACTAATACTACTACCACTACTACCACTACTCATACTACTACTTCTAGTACTACTACTACTACTACCACTACTACTACTACTACTACCACTGCTAATACTACTACTACTACCACTACTACTACTAATACTACTACTTCTACTACTACTACTACTACCACTACCACTACCAATACTACTACTACTACTACTACTACCACTACTAATACTACTACTACTACTACCACTACTAATACTAATACTACTACTACTACTACTACTAATACCACTACTAATACTACTACCACTACTACTACTACTACCACTACTACTACTACTACTACTACTTCTACTACTACCACTACTAATACTACTACTACTACTACTACTACTACTACTAATACCACTACTTATACTACTACCACTACTACTAATACTACTACCACTACAAATACTACCAATGCTACTACTACTAAAAGTGCTGCTCCTATGTTAACTCTATTAACCGTTGTGTACTTCATGT